>NC_134400.1:185990398-186209958 GCF_050003625.1 Haematobia irritans | reverse complement strand
ATATATATATATATATATATATATATATATATATTTCGCCCGATTTACACTCATATGACCAATCATTTACTCCGATTTAATTGAAATTTTGTACAAGGAGTAGAATTAGCATTGTAGCTATGCGTGCCAAATTTGATTGAAATCGGTTCAGATTTATATATAGCTCCCATATATAGCTTTCGCCCGATTTACACTCATATGACCACAGAGGCCAATTTTTAACTCCGATTTAGTTGAAATTTTGCACAGGGAGTAGAATTAGCATTGTTGCTATGCGTGCCAAATTTGGTTGAAATCGGTTCAGATTTAGATATAGCTCCCATATATAGCTTTCGCCCGATTTACACTCATACGACCACAGAGGCCAATTTTAACTCCGATTTAGTTGAAATTTTGCACAGGGAGTAGAATTAGCATTGTTGCTATGCGTGCAAAATTTGGTTGAAATCGGTTCAGATATAGATATAGCTCCCATATATATGTTTTTCTGATTTCGACAAAAATGGTCAAAATACCAACATTTTCCTTGTAAAATCGCCACTGCTTAGTCGAAAAGTTGTAAAAATGACTCTAATTTTCCTAAACTTCTAATACATATATATATCGAGCGATAAATCATAAATAAACTTTTGCGAAGTTTCTTTAAAATTGCTTCAGATTTAAATGTTTCCCATATTTTTTACTAACATTGTGTTCCACCCTAGTGCATTAGCCGACTTAAATTTGAAGTCTATAGATTTTGTAGAAGTCTATCAAATTCTGTCCAGATCGAGTGATATTTAAATGTATGTATTTGGGACAAACCTTTATATATAGCCCCCAACACATTTGACGGATGTGATATGGTATTGAAAATTTAGATCTAGAAAGTGGTGCAGCGTATAATATAGTCGGCCCCGCCCGACTTTAGACTTTCCTTACTTGTTTTTTAATATAAAATCTTAGTTTGTTAAATTTTAATTGAAATCAATAAGGCGGACAATTATTAGATTGTAACCGTGACACAAATGGCCTCCCAATGAAAATGTCTTCAGTTATATCCCACAGTATTTATAAAGCCAAATAGTCCTTCGATATCAGTGCGTTCCTTTTAGGATCACCAGTTTTGCAAACTTCAACATACATTCAGAATGCGATAAAATAACCAATTATCCCTTTAGCCTTTCTGCAGCGAAAAACCAAATAGAAGATTTGGAAAATCAGTTACGTTCTCTAAAAGGATCTACACCAGCCATAACACCGGGCGAACAAAGTATGCCAAGTTTACAATCAGATGTCATTGAGGTAAAATGTCAATTTTAATAAATTTGCAAACGGACAAACTAATAACAAGTTTCAATATATTTTAGAAAACCATATTGTCCTTCCACACTTTGTTGAATGAGAAGGACAAATCCATTGGCAAATATCAAGATATTCTACAAACTGAACGTGAACAAACACAATTGAATACGAGCAAACTTACTGCTGAGATCGATGGACTTAAAAATACCATAAACAATTTGAATTTCAATATCAAAACCAAAGATCTTGAGATTATGGATCTGAAATCTCAATTGGAAATATCAACGGTTAGACGTAATTCTAATGAGAAATTGAATTTAGCTAGAAGTGCAACTGGTGGCGAGGAGAATGTTGACAATAGCTTGAACGAAATGACCGACGAAAAAATCGAAGAATTATTTGAAGAGAATTTAACATCGCCAGCCAAAGGAGTCGTCAACTCAGTGTCAATAACTGAGAAACACGAATTGGAAGAAGTTAAGGATATACCAGAGAATTTTGTTAAGCAACTAAAAGAGCTTAAAGAGAAAGCCAGCTATTGGGAAAGTGCCCTGAAGGTTAAAGAAGATGAGATTTCAATTCTTAAAGATAAGTGAGTAGAAACATTGGGAGTATTTTTTAGCTCCAAGGCATTGTGTATATTAACAACCGTATTGCTGTCTCTTTTCCGCATATTGTTTTTTTTTTTTCAGAATACGCCTACTCGATGACCGTGAGAAGTCCAATGCTAATTCTGCAAATCCAGAAATTGAACAGCTTAGATCTTTACTGGAGGAAAAAGATCGGCACATCAATGAACTCATGGATACCCTGAATAATTTCCATGTATGTTTTGGTAGTTAAAAGAAAACCTTAAAATCTTTTGTTGAGTACGAAAGCAATATGAAATCTACAGCAATGATGCTGTAGATTGTTTTACTCAGGATATTTAAAGAATCCCGAACATTTCGGGATCCCGAAAAAAATCCCGGGAATCAACATTTTGAAATCCAAATCCCAGGATTTATAAATATTGATCCCGAATGACAGCCCTATTTTCCATTTAAAGTTTCGTTTCGGAGATATAATAGGTTAGCTGATAAGCCCCCGGTCTGACACATAGATGGCGTCGCTAGTATTAAATGCATATTATTTTTATACAGTACCAAACTTCAAATGATTCGTATCGTCTGTAAGTCAATTAGTTTGTGAGATTGAGCGTCTTTTGTGAAGCAACTTTTGTTATTGTGAAAAAAAATGGAAAAAAAGGAATTTCGTGTTATGATAAAATAATGTTTTCTGAAGGGAAAAAATACGGTGGAAGCAAAAACTTGGCTTGATAATGAGTTTCCGGACTCTGCCCCAGGAAAAGCAACAATAATTGATTGGTATGCAAAATGCAAGCGTGGTGAAATGAGCACGGAGGACGGTGAACGCAGTGGACGCCCGAAAGAGGTTGTTACCGACGAAAACATCAAAAAAATCCACAAAATGATTTTGAATGGCCGTAGAATGAAGTTGATCGAGATAGCAGAGGCCTTAAAGATATCAAAGGAACGTGTTGGTCATATCATTCATCAATATTTGGATATGCGGAAGCTCTGTGCAAAATGGGTGCCGCGCTAGCTCACATTTGACCAAAAACAACAACGTGTTGATGATTCTGAGCGGTGTTTGCAGCTGTTAACTCGTAATACACCCGAGTTTTTCCGTCGATATGTGACAATGGATGAAACATGGCTCCATCACTACACTCCTGAGTCCAATCGACAGCGACCGGTGAACCGTCTCCGAAGCGTGGAAAGACTCAAAAGTCCGCTGGCAAAGTAATGACCTCTGTTTTTTGGGATGCGCATGGAATATTTTTTATCGATTATCTTGAGAAGGGAAAAACCATAAACAGTGACTATAATATGGCGTTATTGCAGCGTTTGAAGGTCGAAATCGCGGCAAAACGGCCCCATATGAAGAAGAAAAAAGTGTTGTTCCAACAAGACAACGCACCGTGCCACAAGTCATTGAGAACGATGGCAAAAATGCATGAATTGGGCTTCGAATTGCTTCCCCACCCACCGTATTCTCCAGATCTGACCCTCAGCGACTTTTTCTTGTTCTCAGACCTCAAAAGAAAGCTCGCAGGGAAAAAATTTGGCTGCAATGAAGAGGTGATCGCCGAAACTGAGGCCTATTTTGAGGCAAAACCGAAGGAGTACTACCAAAATGGTATCAAAAAATTGGAAGGCCGTTATAATCGTTGTATCACTCTTGAAGGGAACTATGTTGAATAATAAAGACGAATTTAGACAAAAAAATGTGTTTTTCTTTGTTAGACCGGGGACTTATCAGCCAACCTGTTATTGTCAAAATTTTATTGCTATAGAAAATTTTGTCAAAATTTTATTTCTATAGAAAATTTTGTCAAAATTTTTTTTTCCATAGAAGATTTTGGCAAAATTTTATTTCTATAGAAAATTTTTTCACAATTTTATTTCCATAGAAAATTTTGTCAAAATTTTATTTCTATAGAAAATTTGGTAAAAATTGTATTTCTATAAAAAATTTTGTCAAAATTTTATTGCTATAAAAAATTTTATTTCTATAGAAAATTTTGTCAAAAGTTTTTTTCTATAGAAAATGTTGGCAAAAGTATTTCTATAGAAAATGATGGCAAATTTTTATTTCTATAGAAAATTTTGTCACAATTTGCTTTCTGTAGAAAATTTTGTCAAAACTTTATTTCTATAGAAAATTTTGTCAAAATTTTATTTCTATAGAAAATTTTGTCAAAATTTTATTTCTATACAAAATTTTGTCAAAAATTTTTTTTTTCTGTAGAAAATGTTGTCAAAACTTTATTTCTGTAGAAAATTTTGTCAAAACTTTATTTCTATAGAAAATTTTGTCAACATTTTATTTCTATAGAAAATTTGGTAAAAATTTTATTTCTATAGAAAATTTTGTCAAAATTTTATTTCTATAAAAAATTTTGTCAAAAGTTTTTATCTATAGAAAATGTTGGCAAAAGTTTTTCTATAGAAAATGTTGGCAAAAGTATTTCTATAGAAAATGTTGGCAAACTTTTATTTCTATAGAAAATTTTGTCAAAATTTTTTTTCTGTAGAAAATTTTGTCAAATTTTTTTTCTGTAGAAAATTTTGTCAAATTTTTTTTTTCTGTAGAAAATTTTGTCAAAATTTTATTTCTATAGAAAATTTTGTCAAAATTTTATTTCTATAGAAAATTTTGTCAAAACTTTATTTTTATAGAAAATTTTGTCAAAAGTTTATTTCTATAGAAAATTTTGTCAAAATTTTATTTCTATAGAACATTTTGTCAATGTTTTATTTCTTTAGAAAATTTTGCCAACATTTTATATCTATAGAAAATTTTGTCAAAATTTTGTTTCTATAGAAAATTTTGTCAACATTTTATTTCTGTAGAAAATTTTGTCAAAACTTTATTTCTATAGCAAATCCTGCCAAAATTTTATTTCTATAGAAAAATTTGTCATAATTTTATTTCTATAGAAAATTTTGTCAGAATTTAATTCCATAGAAAATTTTGTCAAAATTTTATTCCATAGAAAATTTTGTCAATATTTTATTTCTTTAAAAAATTTTGCCAAAATTTTTTTCTTTAGAAAATTTTTCCAAAATTTTATATCTATAGAAAATTTTGTCAAAATTTTATTTCTATAGAAAATTTTGTCAGAATTTTATTTCTATAGCAAATTTTGTCAACATTTTATTCCATAGAAAATTTTGTCAATATTTTATTTCTTTAGAAAATTTTGCCAAAAGTTTATTTCTATAGAAAATTTTGTCAAAATTTTATTTCTATAGAAAATTTTGTCAAAATTTTATTCCATAAAAAATTTTGTCAATATTTTATTTCTTTAAAAAATTTTGCCAAAATTTTATTTCTTTAGAAAATTTTTCCAAAATTTTATATCTATAGAAAATTTTGTCAAAATTTTATTTCTATAGAAAATTTTGTCAAAAGTTTATTTCTATAGAAAATTTTGTCAAAATTTTATTTCTATAGAAAATTTTGTCAAAAGTTTATTTCTATAGAAAATTTTGTCAAAATTTTATTTCTATAGAACATTTTGTCAATGTTTTATTTCTTTAGAAAATTTTGCCAACATTTTATATCTATAGAAAATTTTGTCAAAATTTTGTTTCTATAGAAAATTTTGTCAACATTTTATCTCTGCAGAAAATTTTGTCAAAATTTTATTTCTGCAGAAAATTTTCTCAAAATTTTATTTCTGTAGAAAATTTTGTCAAAACTTTATTTCTATAGAAAATTTTGTCAAAATTTTATTTCTATAGAAATTTTGTCAAAATTTTATTTTTACAGAAAAATTTGTCATAATTTTATTTCTATAGAAAATTTTGTCATAATTTTATTTCTATTGAAAAATTTGTCATAATTTTATTTCTATAGAAAATTTTGTCACAATTTTATTTCTATAGCAAATTTTGCCAACATTTTATTCCCTAGAAAATTTTGTCAATATTTTATTTCTTTAGAAAATTTTGCCAAAAGTTTATTTGTATAGAAAATTTTGTCAAAATTTTATTTCTATAGAAAATTTTGTCAAAATTTTATTTCTACAGAAATTTGTTCATTCCTGGCCGGGAAGAAAAATATTAGCTTCAGTGCCGCGTTTGTCTCGTGACGTTATTAAAAATTCATTTTGTTTTTTCAGGATGATCAAGAACGTTACATCAATGATTCCTCCAACTATTCTGCTGAACAAATTGCCAAATTGGCTGCAGATTTGACACGAACTGAGGCCACCAATAAAATCTATCAAACTCAAGTTGAGGCATTGCGTAAACAGTTAACGAGCCTCACGCATCGGGAAAAACAAGCTCGTGAACTCAATCAGTCACTGCGACAACAACTCATCAAGCGGCCAGTGGTCTCCATAAAGACCGAACTGAATGCACGTGTCAAAAATGAAAATCTCCAAAAACGATTGCAACAACTTGAATTGGATTTGGAAGATGCCCGAGCTGAAATACAACGACAAAAAGTCATCATAGAAAGTAAACGAGTTCGTAGTGCCAATGAAGTTGGCCTATGGGAGAAGCAAAAGCGTTGGCAACAAAGTGCCGAAAAATACAAAGCCAAATTGGAGGAAACCGAAATTATGTTGGAGAAGACGCGAAGTCTCTTGCAAGCTGCTCGCACCACAATCAATCGTTTGGAAAAGGATAAACAAATCTTGGAAGCGAAACTAGGTCGTTTCACACATCAGCATGTTCAAAATTCCATGAAATGTTGCCGTACTCCATCTTGTCCGAATTTACATCATCATGGATCTCCGGGTCATAGTAGTAGTGGAGGTGGAGCCAAGTATACACCTTCCGAAAGTCCCGAAACGTATACGGGTGCTAGCAGTGAATGCAGTTCTCCTGGACGTAGTGTCATACAACAAACTTGCAAGTCTCATTTTGCCCCCTCGTCATCGTCGTCCGTCCAAAATCCCCACGACGATATCATACATGCCTTGAAGGCTCGCATTGAAATGCAACAACGTAAAATTTTAGCCCTAGAATTGGAGGGAAAAGGTAGCAATGCCTTAACAACTGAAATGGAAAAACTTCAAGAGAAACTTTCTGCAACTGAAGCTCAAAATGTCCGCTTGGAAGCTAAAAATCTTCAATTACAACTGGACAATGATCTATTGAGGCAGGGTGATGGAACGGAGCGTTTGCAGAAAAGAATTAAACATTTGGAAGAGTAAGTACTCGGGGTATTAAATCGCTGATTTAGCCCAACATTATAGAATTTTGCTTACTTACTTCGTACGTGAAGATAGTCTAGAATAGGACATGGGACTTGAAATCATGAGATTGAGCCAGATTGTAAACAAAAACTGATGCAAAAGAATCTTTCACCCAGTGAATAAATTTAGGGTCGCTCCAAAAATGTTTGGCAACCTTTTGCGAGCGTTTACGAAAGAGGAATCGGTAGGGTTTTCAGAATTTTCGTTCACGGGGAATGTGAGGCGATTGTCGGATAAGAGTCTCCAAGGTGCGTTTTCTTCCTGGTTTCTATACCAGAACCATCTTTCCTATTTTTCGGATATCTGGTATTTCAAAAGTTCGGATGCATACATTGGGAGTGTCTTCGTTTCGTTTTAGGATTTGAACAATTTCGCATCTTCAACCGTAGGATCGTGGATATGAGATCAAACTCTTCCAGATGTTTGCACCATTTTTCTCGCTTATTAGAGGCCACAAGTCGATCGATCTTCTTTGCGAGACTTTATAGTAGAGATCAATCCTGATCATGTCGTCAGAATGTTACGGATACACCTCTTTGCACCAAATGCACCAGTAAGAAGCGAGCGGATGTCATGTCTTACATAAATTTGCCATGGACCGATACGAGTCTCCAAGGTGCGTTTTCTTCCTGGTTTCACTACCAGAACAATTTTTCATATTTTTCGGATATCTGGAATTTCTAGGGTGCTGAGACATACATTGGAGGTGTAGGCCACATTTGTCAGGATCATTTCAGGATTTGATTCCGAATCCGAATCTTCAACCAAAGGATCTTGAATCTGATGTCAGAATCTTCAAGTTTTCTCACTTATGAGCGGCTTGTTGCCTAAGTGATCTACTTTGCGAGGCTCGGGAGATTCATTGTGATCACCCCGATCTGAAACCATGCTGAATGTTCAGCGAAGGGTGGCAGCAAAATATTTTACAAAATCTTAGTTTCCTTGTCAGCACCCTAAGTGCTGCAGGCAAGCACCTTGTTTCTAGCTTATCACAAATTACAGCGGCATGGGCGGACGACCTGAAAAAGACTTTCGTATGTGACCCCGAGAATCTTGGGGTAATTTGTGGTCAGAATTATTTCGTCGACTCTTACATTCAACTGCCTGCGTACTTCCGCCTTCCATGTATTGAATAGTGTGGCTGAGGATTTGGTGGGAGATATCCTCGGGTTTCCAGCGGCATGGGCAGACGACCTGAAAAAGACTGTCGTATGTGACCCCGAGAATCTTTGGGGTAATTTGTGGTCGGAATTATTTCGTCATCGACTCTGGCAGTTGAATGCCTGCGTACTTCCGCCTTCCATGTATTGAATAGTGTGGCTGAGGATTTGGTGGGAGATATCCTCAGTTTTCCAGCAGTGATATCATAGTAAGATCAGCGAGGTAGACGTTCAATCGATCACATATGTCATCAACAATGGGCCCCGGTGCCATGATTGTACAATCGTCCGCATATGATACAATATTGATGCCGTCAGGAGGGGGTGTTCCACTCTATGGGGTCTCGACTTCTTGTCCCTTAATTCCGCGTATGACTGGCACCCGCACAGATAATTAGTGCAGATAACCCAACGTTTGGTTCCTGTCCGTAGGAACGTATTCTCGATGTCATCGAAGAGTTTGGCACATATCGAATGCTTTCGATAGGAGGATCGTCCTATGACACGGCTTGGTCTGGTTGAGCCCCCTATTAATGTATGCTGAAATGGCATGCAAAGCAGTCGTCGTGCTATATACTTTACGGAATCCATGTTGATGGTTAGCTGGATAATTCTCCACAAGGCTGGGGAGGAGTGTCTTGGCTACTAGCGAGAGAAGGAATGTCGGTCTGTACGATTTACATTTACTTGAGTCTTTGCGTGGCTTCAGAAGTGTAATCACCCTACCCATTTTCCAGACATCGGGTATAGTGAGTGATTCCAAGAACAAATTGAGGAATCTGGTCAGGTACTCAACTCCCAGGTGCTTCAGCATTAGCATGAAATTCCGTCAGGGCCCAGCGCCTTGGATGGTTTCGCGCTGTTGATGACATTGGTAACTTCGGCTGCGGTAAATTGTGGTGTGTCATCGGCTCGGAGACCATGTATGCGACGAGTGGCTCTCCTTTTCGCTCTATCACTCTCGGGCTCTATCACAAACTGTCGGTTGAAGTATTTGGCACATCTCTTCGGATCAGTCACAGTCACGTCGCCAAAGGTGACTGAAATCCCATCATCCCTTGTAGCGGGGTTCGAGAGGGCTCTCACTGTTTACCACAATTTACCTGTTCCTGTGCCTGGGTTACATTGCTTCAGATGCTCTAACCATGTGTTGAGCTTGTGCTCGTCGACTATCTTACTAATCTCTAGATTCAGTTCCCTGATTCTAGGATCAGCAGGGTTAGCACGACGGCGTTCATCACGCTCGTCTGCGAGTCCAATCGCTTCTGCTGGCAAGTTGCTTCAGGTGCTCTAACCATGTGTTGTGCTTGTGCTCGTCGACTATCTTACTAATCTCTAGATTCAGTTCCCTGATTCTAGGGTCAGCAGGGTTAGCACGACGGCGTTCATCACGCTCGTTTGCGAGTCCAGTCGCTTCTGCTGGCAAGTTGGTCCTCACTTGGGCAATTCGACTAGCGGGTATGAAGCGAGCGCCTGCTGCGTTGATGATGTCCCGGAACACTTTCTGGGCAACATGAACATGAGAGGGGACGTGAGCTCACTGAAGCGGCGATTTGTATATTCCCAGTTGGCCTTCTTTTGATGGATAAACGTCCGTCGTTCAGAGGTTATGAAATCGGAGCTTCGGATAATGGTGAGAATTATTCGGAGGTAGTCTGATCCCAATGAAATGGCCAGGAAATGTCATCAGAACTGCTGCAATCACCCATAATTCTCGTGTGGGCCTCTTTGTTCATTGTGCAAAATGTGGAGTCATCTATCTGCTCTGCCAAAGCTATGCCTCTCTGGTCATTACCTAGGAGAGAATACCAAAGTTCATGGTGGGCATTAAAGTCTCCTAGCACCGATCGGTTATGCCCACACAACTGCCACTCAATGTTTGGGCTATAACCTGGAGCAAAGCTACCAACCGGCGGTATATACACGTTGTATAGCTCTATCTCGGCAGTCCCAGACTACTCCCATACATTCCAAATACTAGTGACTGGCACAAACCGGATAGATCTATACTGCATGGAACGGTGTAATATGAAAGCGGCTTAATCTGATGACCCACTGCTGTTGTCATTGGCAACGTTGTCAGTATGACTATTTTCCGTAATGATGTTAGGCCAGAGAAGTTCCGAAAGTGCACCCATTCCAAGCACCGGTTATACCTCACCGAAATCGAACGGTGGTGAATCAGGTTTCGGCAGACCGTACAGTACAATGGCCCGGGGTTTGTCTCTATCCAGGCTCGGACCAATAGCAAACGGAGAAGGCTCCCCGGGATCCACCTCCTCCAACACAAAGAGACGGACGAAACAACACGTACACTGATATGGCAGCCACTGACCGATGAATAGGACCCATCAGGTCAATCCGGTGCAAAGAACCCGCCGCGGTGGGACCCCAGCAGTACCTCTTGAGTTGCTATCGAAGTTGCCATCCAAATCACCATCTTGTGAATTGTTCTAGAGTGCGAGATCCAGCGGTGCAAAAGAGAGCCTTTAGATCAGGAAGCATACCAGACAGGTCTGAATAGGATCCATACTGTAGCTGAAGCAGTGTTCAAAGGGAAATTAAAGTGATTGCCCGATATGAGTCTCTAATGCGCTTTACAGACTATCAGTTATTCCGGACGGAATGTCGGTGTTTGTAAAGAATCTTACAGTGTGTCGGATCGATACGACTTATCGGCGATGACTAAATAATCGGTAAATGTGTTATCGATCCCATAAACATGCAGTAGTATTATGCCTTCGGACTTAACTTATAATGTGCATAATATATGGGATATGTTCGACACGAGTACTGTCGTCCGGAATAACTGATAGTCTGTAAAGCGCATAAGGTGCGTCTGTCTCCTTGTTTCACTTCCAGAACAGTCTTTTCTAAGGCTCGGAGGAATACTTTGGAGATGTCTTCGTTTCGATTTGTGAGATTTAGATCTTGGCTCGGAAACAGACACTTCCAGATGATTTTACCACTTTTCCCTCTTATAAGAATCTATAAAAGATCTCCTTCGCGAGACTCGAGACCTATACAGTAGGGATCCGTTCTGGTCATTCCGTCAGAGGTGCGTGAGGTGATAGCTCGGCAAAGCTTATCATGCCCTAACCATTTAATGATGTCCCGTAACTTCTCATCGGTAGCATAGCTCTGATGACGTCCCAATTGTTATACCCTGCCCCACACTGTGGAACAGGATATTATAAGTTAGTGCACATGTTTGCAACACCCAGAAGGAGACGAGATAGACACATGGTGTCTTTGGCAAAAATGCTCAGGGTGGGCTCCTGAGTCGATATAGCCATGTCCGTCTGTCCGTGAACACATTTTTGTAATCAAAGTATAGGTCGCAGTTTTAGTCCAATCGACTTCAAATTTGGTACAAGTATGTGTTTTGGCTCAGAATAGATCCCTATTAATTTTGGAAGAAATCGGTTCAGATTTAGATATAGCTCCCATATATATATATTTCGCCCGATATGGACTTATATGGCCCTAGAAGCCAGTTTTTTACCCTAATTTGCTTAAAATTTTGCACAAGAAGAACAATTAGTACTATAGTCAAGTGTGCCAAATTTTATTGAAATCGGCTCAGATATAGCTCCCATATATATCTTTCGCCCGATATGGACTAATACGGTCCCAGAAGCCAGAGTTTTACCCCAATTTTGTTGAAATGGTTGAATTGGTTGCACTAGCAGTACAATTAGTAGTGTAGTCAAGTGTGCCAAATTTTATTGAAATCGGTTCAGATTTAGATATAGCTCCCATATATATCGTTCGCCAGATTTACACTAATATGACCACAGTGGCCAATCTTTTACTCCGATTTAATTGAAATTTTGCACAAGGAGTAGAATTAGCATTGTAGCTATGCGTGCCAAATTTGGTTGAAATCGGTTCAGATTTAGATATATCTCCCATATATAGATTTCGCCCGATTTACACTCATATGACCACAGAGGCCAATTTTTTGCTCCGATTTAGTTGAAATTTTGCACAGAGAGTAGAATTAGCATTGTAGCTAAGCGTGCCAAAGTTAGTTGAAATCGGTTCAGATTTAGATATATCTCCCATATATAGCTTTCGCCCGATTTACACTCATATGACCACAGAGGCCAATTTTTTGCTCCGATTTAGTTGAAGTTTTGCACAGGGAGTAGAATTAGCATTGTAGCTATGCGTGCCAAATTTGATTGAAATCGGTTCAGATTTAGATATAGCTCCCATATATATGTTTTTCTGATTTCGACAAAAATGGTCAAAATACCAACATTTTCCTTGTAAAATCACCACTCCTTAGTCGAAAAGTTGTAAAAATGACTCTAATTTTCCTAAACTTCTAATACATATATATCGAGCGATAAATCATAAATAAACTTTTGCGAAGTTTCTTTAAAATTGCTTCAGATTTAAATGTTTCCCATATTTTTTTACTAACAGTGTGTTCCGCCCTAGTGCATTTGCCGACTTAAATTTTGAGTCTATAGATTTTGTAGAAGTCTATTAAATTCTGTCCAGATCGAGTGATATTTAAATGTATGTATTTGGGACAAACCTTTATATATATATGGTATGGTACAAAGTGGTGCAGGATATAATATAGTCGGCCCCGCCCGACTTTTGACTTTCCTTATTTGTTTTTCTTGTAACGAAATCAGAAAATTGGTCAGTGGTGAGATTTATGGTGGGGCGTAGATTTGCATAGGCCTACTAAACATAGGGCCAACTGCGTTATTAATTATATATTTCCTTACAGCTACATTATAGCTTTAAAAGAGGAACGAGCTTCCTCAGAGGCAAGACGAGAACTTTGTAAATGTACCGGTATAAAGGTCAATATACAATCGGGACAATCAGCAGAGCATACAATAATCGCATTACGGAATATTGTGGAGAAATTAAGGGCGGAAAATAAATATCTAAAAGATGGCCGAAGATCGTGTGAATCTCGGGTAAGTTTAAACAGATCACTGAAGAATCCTTCTTTTTAATTTGCTTTTTTTGTTTTCTTTTCTTTTATGAAGTCTTCCACGGAAATGTCCATGGACTCTGGTCGCCTACAACAAATGTATACGGAATCGATTGAAAAAATTGCAGCCTTACAAATGGAATTGAAACAACAAATCAAATGTCCCCATTGTGAAAATAAACAAAAGCTGATGGATACTTCACCGCTTCAAGATGAATTGCGTTATGTGAAGGAGCAGTTAATCAAGAAGACACAACTTTTGCAAAAAGCCAAAGTCCTATTGACCCGGGCAGCAGCCAAAGAGAAAGTTTTAAAAGAACAATTGGCAATGTGGAAGCGTAAATGTTCGGAATTGCAAAATGTCCCAGTGATTGATGAAATAAGTGAATAATATTCACTAATATTTTGCGATAATGATGAAATGCTTATGGTGATATTCTAATAATTTTGTTATAGTTTAGGTTTTTTTTCAAATATTTTTATATTATTTATTTGTTTTTTGTTTTTTTTTTTGGTTATCCATAAAGGAAGGTCCAACCATAGGACACGAAGTATCACCGACCCTATAGTCAAGATTTATAATGTATTCCCCAAAAGAATCCACAGGCTGGAACTTTTCTCTTGTATGTTCGGATAGGTTTCTTCTATTTTCGGGCGAGACCTCTGTCAATAGCATAGCGGGTTTCAAGAGTGATCCAGAGGAGAAATAGGTTTGACATTTCAAACTCTGTCATAAGGGACTTAGTTATCAATGAGAGACACGTCACTCAAGCTACTATTGGATGCACTTACCTGTTCTTAATTGAAAGAAACCGTTGGTTGCGGTGGATCCTTTTGGTCTGGTGCTTGTGATGCCTGATCCAGGGGATATCTTTTTCATGGAAGGTGAATGCCTATCCACAAGATTGTGATTTAGATGAGTACTACGAATACAAGATATTATTTTAACAGCTAGCAGCGCCTCCCGGTAATCTTTCGAAAGTTCTCCACATAAATATGAACGTAGAAAATGCTGCGGAAAGACTGCTTTGCAGTTTTGAGTGCAATGTTCCGAAAGTACTGTATGTTATTCCATAGTGTGTCATTTCTCAGTAAAATACTCCAATAACCAGCCAGTTGTGTTAGAAGTCGTTTGCAAGGGTTTCTTTGTCAGCATCCCAAATGCTACCGAAGAAAGACTTGAAGATTCGACTTTTTCAAAACATATTGACTTTCCGACTTTTTCAAAATTTGAGCTGCTGTCACCACATGTCTTCTCATCCTTTTTTTTTTGAAAATAGATCTAGAAATACTCTCAGAATTCCTATGGAAATTTTAGCTTCAAATTGCCCTTCCAAGCCAATGTCGAAATTTTCGCTGAACATGGTTTTTAGAGTATTATGATCATAATCAAAAAGTCTACCTTACGACCTATTGACAAATTTTTCTAATTGTCAATTTTTTTCAAAATTTGGAGAAGTCGACGTTCAACTTTTTTGATTATTGACAATTGGATTTATGACGTAGAAACGTTTTTGATTGGTTCGATGAACATGAGATCTTTAGGTGTAGACCGGACTTCAATTTAACCCTGGAAAGTCATCCTTATTTTTTGTACTCTAACGTCATTCTTCGTCACGGCTTTTTTCAAGGCGCTATAATTTTCATCGTAAGTAAAAATGAAAACCAAAATTGAGTTCATTTTCTTATTCAATGTGTTTTTAATTAGAATATAAGAAAAATTCATAAAATAGTTGAATTAGTATAGCTTAAATTTATCATTTCCCAATCGACTAAAATACATTTTAGATCGAAAATGAAATTACGCGTCGTCATTTTGACGAAGAATGACTGTCCAGGTTTAAAGCGAATAAGAGATAAACCTCAAAACTTGTTTCCTATATTCGTAGAATTGTGCTTTTTAACCGGGTATAATACAAATGTTCTTGACGTAAACCTCCTTCCAAGGTCCTTGCATGTGTCATGAGCACACTGCCCGTTGCAGTGTTCGAACAAGGACCGACTGATTATGGGATTTTTCGTGTTGATGACTTGATTGTGAGATTTTTTGTGTTGGTGACATGTTTGTGTGTAATATGGTTAGGCCATCACCTATGATTGGAAGATTTTATTGTTGTTATAATTTTTTTAAGCTTATCAATTTGTTATTTATTTCTTTTCTATAAATGTTTAGTTAATTTATTCTTGAATTTGATTCACATTTGTTTTACTAGTTCTTCCCTTAGCTTTGCTTACATTTAATTTAATTCATTTCAACTTCATTGGCATTATATTTAAGTTGCAATGATATACTTGTGGGCGAGGTGGGATCGGTTACAGTAATCAGTTGGCCATCCGAAAGGCCTAATTCACCCAATGACTGGGTTAGATTGCCTCGTGTACGTTCTTCGATACTTTTTACTGTAGCCATATAGAGAGTTTTATTCTTGCCATCCATTATGGTAGTAACACCTGCAAATAAGGATTAGAGAATGTCAGACCTTGAAACATGCAATTCCTTTCAAATCGAAAGCAAGATCCAAATTTAGTTAAGTAAAAAAAAATAAGAAATAAAAAATGCCCAAACCTACCCGGTTGTTTCATTTGAAAACGTGGACTTTCGCATAAGATCTTTATTAAATCTTCCAAGGTGGTGGTATTTGGATCATCGATGTTCACAACCTGCGGAACATTACTACAGGCCAAACAACTTTCGGATTTCTCAGCAGCATAAGTATAGGTGTAAATTCCATCGATATCATTGAAATTCATGTAGTTAGACATGCTATCGTAGCAACTTGTGGCCAATTTAAAGACTTCAGTGGCACATGCCGCTGCAATAACCGCATTTGTACTTGCCACCGCTGGAATAATATGTTTGATGACTCCTTGTACCTATAATTAGGGAAAAAGTATTTTAAGTTGTCTTGAAACAACATCAATGATGAAATACCAGAAATACAGTCAAACTTCTCTACAGTGAACTTCTCTACAATGAAACTCTCTCTCTATAATGAACAAATTTAATTTAAACAAATTTATTCAGATATAATTTCTTTATAATGAAGTTTCTACATAATAAAATAATTTTCTGATCCCGTCAAGATTCGTTGTAGGGAAAATTGACTGTATGATACGACTTACCAAACGATAGGTAACTCCGGTAATATTAAATTGATTAGCTCTCTCCATGGCTTTCTCATATATCCAACCAATGTGTTGAGGATCATCACCGTCTAAGGCACATTTAAAGGGATTCTCTTTATCCCATTGGATTATCTTAACATATTCAATACAATGCTCCGGTAAACGTGGTGTATTCGCTATTGTACACAATGGATAGTTGACTTGTGGTGGAAATAAATCCAGTGTACATTCAATGCATGCTGTGAAACCCGGTAGAATAACACGAGCATTCCCCTTGAAGCCCTCAGTGCCACCATCAATCATGGGTATTATGCTTGAAGGATCTACACTGCCGTCCTCTTCATTGTAGTTAAGCATTGAAATTAGCATACCATTTATCCATCTACGAGCCACAATGGAATCTAAACCACAAACAATTATGTGAAATTGTTGATAAAATGATGAATCGAAATCTTGGATTTTAGCAAAATGTGGTGTTACTTGACACGTTGGTATACGGTTGTTCACAAATTTCGCAGCACATTCAGCCTTGGAGGCACCAATATCATTTCTTCTAAAAAGGAATTGCCTATTTAAATTGGATAATTCTATGATGTCCATATCAATGACATGGATGTCACCAAAGCCCATTAAAGCCAAATCTTTCAGTAGCTCACAACCCAAACCACCAGCACCTTACAAAAAAAACCAACATGGAAAGTTACATTTTGTTACGAAGGCCTCTATATCGAGATATTTTACCTATTACTAATATTTTGCATGTATTTAGCAAAAACTCTAAATTATCGGACGATGCCGTGAAATCAGCTTTGCAGAATGGACCATCCCTTTCCAAGATATGTCGCAAACTATGCCATTTCTTGCTATTGGGAGAATTTGTTGAAGCTGGTGAAACGGTAGAAGACATTTTATCTTTATTTAAATTTTAACTTTGTTTAAAATATAAGACTTTAAAGTGTTTTGCAAACTGCCGGCTATTGCAAAAATTTTGCTTCAAACATCTGTTTCTATGAAAAGGGTTGCCATTTCTTTATTTATGATTGATGAATTGAACCGGTTTTTTCGCATTCAGTGTTGCTAAAATTATAAATTTGTTACCTTGAAAATAATGCGCTTTATGCGCTTTACAGATTATCAGTTATTCCGGACGACAGTGCTCGCGTCGAACATATCCCTCATATTGTGCACATTATAAGTTAAGTCCGAAGGCATAATCGATACTGCTGCATGTTTAAGGGATCGATAACACATTTACCGATTATTTAGTCATCGCCGACAAGTCGTATCGATCCGACACACTATAAGATTCTTTACAAACACCGACATTCTGTCCGGAATAACTGATAGTCTGTAAAGCGCATTACAGACTATCAGTTATTCCGGACGGAATGTCGGTGTTTGTAAAGAATCTTATAGTGTGTCATATCGATACGACTTGTCGGCGATGACTAAATAATCGGTAAATGTTTTATCGACCCCATAAACATGCAGCAGTATCGATTATGCCTTCGGACTTAACTTATAATGTGCACAATATATGGGATATGTTTGACACGAGCACTGTCGTCCGGAATAACTGATAATCTGTAAAGCGCATTACAGACATCATCAATCTTTTATTAAAGGCCGGTATGCACCTCTAGCGAAATTTTCGGTAGCAAAAGTTTATTTAAGTCTACAACAAAAAAACAGGGCTGTGTACACAAATTTTAAACCAGCTAATCGCTTTTAAAAATTTTTAATATATTGTTACGTTTTTATATTTAGGCGTTTTTAATTACCCGACAACTAAAACACAGTTCTTTTAAATAACGACAATCTACAATTTATTTACTATGACTTCACACTTTACAATTCGTTCACACTGAAGTTATTCGTTTGACGCTTTAATTAAGACTCATGCGCTTTATAGACTATCAGTTATTCCGGACGACAGTGCTCGTGTCGAACATATCCCATATATTGTGCACATTATAAGTTAAGTCCGAAGGCATAATCGATACTGCTGCATGTTTATGGGATCGATAACACATTTACCGATTATTTAGTCATCGCGGACAAGTCGTATCGATCCGACACACTGTAAGATTCTTTACAAACACCGACATTCCGTCCGGAATAACTGATAGTCTGTAAAGCGCATCACTCGTTAGCAGCATGCGAGCGCTTTTATATATGACGGGGTGGCAATTCGAGAACATTCTGGTAGCACTACAATATTCTGGCAACGCCAGAACATTCTTAGCCAATGATAGAAGGATCTACGACCATTAAGTCATTCATCTGGTGGCTGCCAAACACATACACACTCACATAGATATGCGCTCGCATTACTACAAGAACAGAAACAATGACAATACACAATGAGATGAAATGAGAATGCAAAACAACAAAACAAAGGGGCTGCTATCAAAGAGAGCGAGAACTTACATGAAAATAAGCAAACAAAAGAACATAAAAGAAATTCAGGAAAATACTAGAAAATGAATAGATGATTCCAACAAGTGATAGCAAAATTTTATCGTTACAATTTGAAATTTTAAATTAACGGAAACTAATTTAAATAAACTTATATCTATAATTATCAAATTCGTAACACTGCCTCCCGCTTAAGCCTGTTCGTCCCGAACAGGCACAGAACCTGTTCCGTAAGGAGCCAATCGTTCCAGATGTACAACTTTCATCTTTGATCTAGGGCTGTCGTCCTTCTGAATCCGGTATACAACATCATTGATCTTCTTGATGACTTTGTATGGGCCTTCCCACTGTGTTTGCAGTTTAGGACACAATCCTTTCTTTCGTTGCGGGTTAAACAGCAGAACCAATTCTTCTTCTTGGAAGCCCTCAGTATTTACAGCACGATCGTATCTCGCCTTCATTCTGTTGCTGACCATTTTTATTTTGTTGCGCACTGATTCGTGAACTTCACCGAAAGTGTTTGGGATGTCGTTTCTGTTTTTTTCCATGGCGAGCACATTAGGTTTAGCGCCGAATATCAGATCTCCAGGCAACTTCAACTCAGTTCCGAATAGAACATTGGCCGGTGTTCGAGAGGTGGAATCATGAATGGCAGATCTATACGACAGCAAAAACTTTGGTATATGCTCGTCCCAGTCCCTCTGGCCGTTGTCCACTACTTTTCGAAGATGTTCCTCCAGAGTGCGATTAAACCTTTCTACCATGCCATCGGATTGTGGATGTAATGGTGTAGTCCTCGTTTTCTTGATACCAAGGGATTCACACATCTCTTTGAATATGGCCGATTCAAAATTTCTTCCCTGGTCTGAGTGAATCTCGGACGGCACACCGTAGCGACATATCCAGTTTTTGTTGACCACATCCACAATCGTTTTTGCCTCTTGGTTCGGAATTGCATACACCTCCGGCCATTTGCTGAAGTAATCCATGACCACAAGGACATAACGGTTTCCAGAATCACTTACTGGGAAAGGGCCTGCCACGTCCATTGCTATTCTTTCAAACGGGGCTCCTGGTCTATATTAGGGCTGTTTTCTTTTTGCACTGATAACCAGTGCTAAAATAAAACGCAAAAAAAATTTCAGTTCAAATTTCGATTTTGATTGGCAACACTTGGTCGTCAAATGTCAAAATCAAAGTTATTGTTTACAAATAAAAATAGGGGGTATACATTTAATAATCAATTTATAGAAATAAGTGTACCAAAAACGAAAGAGTGATTATTAATTTTAAAGGATTTGCTGCTTGCCTTTCAAAAACAAATGACTGCTGGCAACAGCTACGTGCGTGGAAACAGATTCAGTGCGTCATGTTTATCAACCAAACGCGTGGAAATATGGGAATTTGCTCAAGTGGTGGATTTAAAAGTGGCTAATACCACAAGCATGTGTGGTATAGAAATGGATATGCCAATTGCATCAAAATCACAAAAGCCTAGTTAACGTAGAATTACAGACTTCGGCCAGCCATCACAAGAGGGAGAGAATATACAGGAAATATAATTCAACTTAATACCACAAATTATTTAATTAAACACCATGTCATCGCAAAATTTAAAATAATTTACCCACGCCGAAGATGCCAAAAATATTACAAAAGAAAAGAATTGGTTCATAATCCACAACAACGTGTATGAAGTGACCCCTTTTCTCAATGAGCATCCTGGTGGTGAAGAAGTCTTGATCGAACAAGCTGGTAAAGATGCTACAGAAAATTTCGAAGAAGTTGGTCACAGTTCATATGCCCGTGAAATGATGCAACAATACAAAATCGGTTAACTAGTTGCTGAAGAGCGTACAAATGTTCCAGAAAAATCCGAACCCACATGGAATACTGAGCAAAAGAACGAGGAATCGTAATGAAGTCATGGCTGATGCCTTTTGTCTTGGGTTTAATAGCCACCTTGGTTTATAAGTTTTTCTTTGGAACGAAATACCAATAATTGTAGGCAGAGAAAAACATCACCACCACCAGCCACAAACAAATATCGCAAGTTTATTTGTATATTTAGTTGAGAAAGGGATTTCTTGCTGTTTTAGACCATAAAACAAGTCATACAAAAAACAAAAACAAAACATATACAGTGACTCACAAAAATATTCTTTTTTATATCTTGAAATCGCAAACCGCTTAACATTTATATGAAAAAGTTTTATTAAAATGTTTCCATGGATATACATAACAGCAAAACGTAAACAAAAATCGTGAAATTAATTTTATTGTATTATTTTTAATCATTAAATCAAAAAACTACAAAAAAAGCTCACAAAAGTATTCGTCGTATCAGTAATCACATTGTATGAGACATTATTTTGGTCCACTTAGTATTTGGAATAGTACCCTTTGTTAGCGCAAATGGCTTCCAGTCGTCTTGGCATCGACACGTTTCTTGAGAGATTTTGCCCCATTCTTCTTGTAACACTTTTTTTAAGGGCTGTCCAAGATGAAATTTGGTTTTGTCCGATCCACGGTTCCAAATGAGATCCTAGTTTTCAATGGGGTTGCTACCTGGGCTTTGTGGTTGCGTTTTGAGATATTTAGTGTTGTGAAGGAGCCATATTTTCACATCCCAGGCCGTGTGTTTCAGGTGTTTGCTTGTTGGAACAAGGAGTCTTTATCACGAAATCCCATTATAGAGGCGCTGGAGTGAAGATTTTCTTTCAAAAATTTTAAATATGGTAAAAAACATTTAGGCGTTCATGGTTCCATCAATAAAAACTAAGTTTCATTACACTTGTTTTTACATTTTTTATTTTCAAGGTTTCCCTATGCTTTCGCCGTGAAAATAAAAATGTCGAAAAGTGTAAGACAAAAGTTTTTATTATTTTAAAATGTATTAAGAAAATGTAACCATTAAAAAAATTAGGTTTATTTTAGTTATCGGAATTATTATTTCTTCAGCAAATTAACTTAACTTTATTCATTTTTGGATTATGTTTGTATAATTAACCCTCTAATGCCCCAATTTTTTGGCCATCTGAATAAATATTTAATGTTAACGACACAAAAGCAAGAAAACTAAACAAGAAAGTTTTATAGGTAAAATTCAGTATATGCTGCAAAGCCTCTTGAACAGTTCCAACTGTTTTCTTTTTATTTTACCCATTTTTATTGTGTTAAGGTGTGTTTTACTAAAAGCTTCCTTATTTATTGAAGCCCGCCTAAAGGCGGGATTGGGCATTAGAGGGTTAACTAAAGAATAGAAAAATTATACACAAATGAAGCGTAAATATCTAAAAAATTCATGAAAATTTTAAATTTTACCGCAAAATCCAAACCAAAATCATACTGTCTTGGTGAATATTTTCTAAATAATGATGAAGAAGGCAATTTTATTATTATATACTATTCCAAATGCTATTTTTATACCCTCCACCATAAGATGGTGGTTTTTTAAGTTTGTCATTCCGTTTGTAGCAGATCGAAAAATTGCTCTAAGACCCCATAAAGAATAGGGTGGTTAAATTTTCAAGGGCCGATGTTGATTTTGAATAAAACACAAACTATTTAGGACATTATTGTAATTTTATTTTATTATGATATATTCGTATTACTCAATTATGTATGGAACAAACTATAGGCCAAATAGACGCCGCGACCTCGGTGGCACACCTCCATCCGATGGTCCAAATTTTCGATGACGCTGGGGCATAATTGAGGTTCTATGCCGTTAATGTGCCGAATTATCTCGTCCTTTAGCTATTGAATTGTTGCTGGCTTATCGACGTACACCTTTTCTTTCAAATAACCACAAAGAAAAAAGTCCAACGGTGTCAAATCACATGATCTTGGCGGTCAATTGACATTGCCATTACGTGAGATAACACGGACATTAAATTTGTTGCGCAAAAGAGGCATTGTTTCGTTAGCTGTGGGGCAAATTCGGGCCATACAAAGTTCGTTATCATCTTACGATAGCGAACACCATTCACAGTAACTGCCTGACCGGCCTCATTTTGGAAAAAATACGACCCGATGATGGTCGGTCCGTCTGTTGAAATCACGCCAACTTCCGTTCGAAACAAGCTATCGACTTGAAACTTGGCACAAGAAGTTGTTATTGATATAGGTCGTATCTTATTGGAAAAGGGCCATATCGCATTACTTTACGTATAGCCCCCATATAAACCGATCCCCAGATTTGACCTTCGGAGACTCTTGGAGGGGCAAAATTCATCCGATCCGGTTGAAATTTGGTACGTGGTGTTAGTATGTGGTTTCTAACAACCATACAAAAATTGGTCCATATCGGTATTGGGCGGGGCCGACTATATCATACCCTAAACCACCCCATGCGAATTAGTAAACATAAGCAAGGGTATCATTGGTATAGGTTTGGGAGATGAACCGAATTTCCTTATTTATGAAAATTAAGCAGTATACACTCAAAAAAAGGCATGTCCTGTTACAAAGATTTTGTCTTTACTTTAAAAATTTACTTTTTCCCTTTCCTTTTTTTCCTTTTATTTTAAATCCGAGCCAAAGAAGCGGAGAATACTAGTAAGGATATTTTTAAGACACATTTTTTTTTTTAAATTTCGGTTTGGTGTACTTCTTTCTAGGAAGCGAATTTTAAGTTTTAATTTTTTCAGCTTTTGTTCTCCATATGCTATTAAAATCCTTTAAAACGAGTTAACAACT
This sequence comes from Haematobia irritans, assembly GCF_050003625.1. Lineage (NCBI taxonomy): Eukaryota > Metazoa > Arthropoda > Insecta > Diptera > Muscidae > Haematobia > Haematobia irritans. The sequence goes on along the minus strand of NC_134400.1, from coordinate 186,186,527 downwards.
TTATTTTCCAAATTCAGACTCGACTTCCAGTATACTCATAGAAAAAGTCTGCTAAAAACAGCAGTAGATGTCTGCTGTTATATTTTTGTACTTCACGGCCTAATGAACAACAATTTATAAAATTTTTATACCCTGCGCCACACTGTTGAACAGGGTATTATAAGTTAGTGTATATGTTTGCAACACCCAGAAGGAGACGAGATAGACACATGGGGTCTTTGGCAAAAATGCTTAGGGTGGGCTCCTGAGTCGATATAGCCATGTCCGTCTGTCCGTGAACACATTTTTGTAATCAAAGTCTAGGTCGCAATTTAAGCCCAATCGACTTCGAATTTGGCACAAGTATGTGTTTTGGGTCAGAATAGAACCCTATTGATTTTGGAAGAAATCGGTTCAGATTTAGATATAGCTCCCATATATATCTTTCGTCCACTTATACGGCCCTAGAAGCCAGATTTTAACCCAAATTTGGTAGAAATTTTGCACTAGGAGTACAATTGGTAGTATAGTCAAATGTGCCAAATTTTATTGAAATCGGTTCAGATTTAGATATAGCTTCCATATATATCTTTCGTACGATATGCACTTATATGGATTCAGCCTGAGTTTTACCCTGATTTGGTTGAAATTTTGCTCAAACATAACGCTTGGCCATATAGTCACGAGTGCAAAATTTGATTGAAATTTTCGTCCGATTTAGACTCATATGACAACAGAGGCCAAAGTTTACTACCGATTTTCGTGAAGTTTTGCACAGAGAGTAGAATTAACATTCTAGCAATGCTTGGTAAATTTGATTGAAATCGATTCAGATTTAGGTGTCGTTATGTGTGTTAAATTTGGTTAAAATCTTTAATATTTTAGATATTTAAGTGTGTAAAGTTTGATCTGATTTGGTTCAGATTTAGATAAAACCCCCATATATTCGTGTTTCCAGTTATTACAAATATGACCAAAATTTCCACACTTTAGACAAAATTCTGTGATGATTTCCTCATATCTTAGTCATATCCTGTAGTGCCAGAATTTCCACAGAACAGTTGATTTTTAAATAAGGCTCCAAGTCGCTCGACTTGACCAAATAATATGTTACAACCCACACTTGACCACATATCTTGGCGAGATCTACCAATATCCTTTTAAAATCGCCACTGGTGAGTAGCAAAAATTGCAAATATTACTAAAATTTTCCTATATTTGGTATACATATGTATCGCCTGATAAATCATAAATGTCCTTTTGTACACTTGCATTAAAATTTCTCTCGCTTCATATTTCCCATATTTTTTACTAACATTGTGTTTCATCCCATGGTGATAGCCGATTTTAATTCTAGTGTTTTTGTACAAATATTCTCTTCATTATAAGTATTTGTATCTGGAAATGCAAACCTTTGCATAGCTCCCAGCAAATTTGAAGTAGTTAAGGTGGTAACACAAATGTTGGTATACATAGTGGTGAAGGGTATAATATAGTCGGCCCAGCCCGACTTTACTTACTTGTTTTTTACTAACATTGTGTTCCACTCCAGGGCATTAGCCGACATAAATTTTAAGTCAATAGAATTTTGGTCTTAAATATTAACATAAATCTTTATATATACCACTCAAAAAATTTGAAGGAATTCAGATGGTGTCGAAAATGTAGATCACAAAGTGGTGCAGGGTATAATATAGTCGGCCCTGTCCGACTATAGACTTTCCTTACTTGTTTTTCTATAGAAAAATTTGTCAAAATTTTATTTCTATAGAAAATTTTCTCAAAATTTAGCATATTTATTGAAAATGTTTTTCTATAGTAAATTTTCATATAATGTTATTTCGTGCTGATGGTCACTGATTCTTAAAAAACCTCTAATATAAATCTTTCGACCGATTATAAATTCAATTTTGCGAAATTGCCTAAAAATGTATACCCTGCGTCGCACTCTTTATAGAAGTATTACAATATACATTGTCCAAATCGAGTGAGGTAAATAGCAACATAAACCTTTATACAAAGCACTCAACAAAATTGAAGGATTGAGATTTTATCAAAATGTGGATCTAAATACAAAGTTGTGTATATTATAGTCTGCCCCGCCAGACTTCAGATTTTCTTATTATTATTATTTTATTTTTTTTTTTTTTTTGACTAAAATTATGTTTCGTCCCATAAAGTTAGATTCAAATATTAAGTACATAGATTTTGTTGAAGTGTATACAATTTTGTCTAAATCGGTGCAGATTCAAATTCATGCATATGGGAATATCAACCTTTATATAGCTCGCAACAAACTTGAGATGGTATCAATGAATTTGGTCCACAATGAAGGGTATAATACATTATTTTTTTATTAAACATAGGAACGACATTGGCCTGAATTCGAAACATAGAGTACAAGTACACACACTTTTTCATTAGAAATAAGTTGTTTTAGCACACTATACGAGTGCTGGAGATCATGATCGCACTGAATAATCCATGTAGACGGTATTTCCCGTGATTGCTATGGTAATATTACATGGGACAAACTGTTTTTGAAGATTTCCAAAAGCATAATATTACCCCCACCATTATTGAAGGAACTGTTTTTATTTCTTGGATTAAGACTTTTCTTTGGACCTTCGTACTAAACTTCCACCACCCGAGCCATGCAATTTAAACTTTGATTTGTAGGAAAATAAAACACATTTCACTGATTCTCATGCCATTTAAGGTGTTTTTGTAAAAATTTAAGGCGCGGTTAAATTTTTTCGAACTCCATAATTATTGTGAGTCTCACGAAATACAGAGAAGGCCTTTGACGAAATGTCCAAATGAAATCGTCACTTCCGTGAGAGTTCCTTTATTGGAAGTTGTTAGAGACGCTACATTTAAAGTTGGGCCACTAGATATTTCTACATAATTCGATACATATTCCTGTTTTTGTTGCAGTGAAACAAAATTTAAACAAATACTTCTGTTTTGTTTATTTTTTTTTTTTCCTTTTAAGTTGCTCCCAATGCCGATGAAAAAAAACACCCTTATTGGAAGACTTATTTGGCCCGGAATCACAAAGCCAACACTAATAGACATCGCAATGCTGTGATGAAACTAAATGCATGGACCAGTCTTCTCCAAGAAATCCGCTAAAATGCTCAAACCTTCTATACCAAATTTGTCAACAAATTGTTCAATATCAAATATACCATCCAATTCGGTGAAGTGCGTTCTTTCCAAGAAAAATCTAGGGCATTCAAAAATCACATGGGATGGGGTCTCCACCCCACCACATGACTCACACTCTGGAGAATCAGCTACTCGCACCTTATAAAGTGTAGAATTGCAGAATGCATTGTCACTCAGTATTCTATTAATTGCTTTACACTGAAGAGTATTCACTGCCACATTACCGAACCACGGCTTCTTCCGCACCGTCGGAAAGATTCTGAAGTAACAGGAATTTCGTACTGACGCCTCTTGTATATATTCCGTTGACCATTTCAACCACAATTTTTCCTCTATTGTACGAATAGCATCACCTAAGGGCCATTTCAAATCTAAACGCCATCCCTCTTCAAATGCCTTTTTCGCTGCTTCATCCACTTTCTCATTGTGAGGTATTCCCATGTGCCCGGGAATGAAATGTATTTCGATGCTTCCACAGTGTTCATTTGCAAGAGCCAGAAATTGATGTGCCAAAAAATTAAGTCCTCCGTTGTTTTTAAGCGCTTGAACTCCAGCTAGACTATCCGTTAAAAATGCAATATTTGTCAGCCCGTTGTTTGTAGCAAATTCAAGAGCTTTATATAACGCAACAAGCTCCGCCGACATAGAAGACAGTCTTTTGGTGACACAGAAGGCCTGAACCAAACCAGAAGCCTGGTGGTAGAAAGCAGCCCCCGTATATTCAGCATGCACTGAGCCATCCGTGAAGATTAAATCAAACTTTCTATCTTGTAGATCCGCCTCCTTCTCCAACCTCAGACTCCTAACCAGTTCAACGCTAGCTTCAGCCTTATTTTTGACAGCTCCTTTGAAAAAGTCCTCATCAAACTTTATATTACTTGGCTTAATGATTGATTCAGAGATCTGTGCGACGTCTTCAAAAATATGCTGGAATTGATGATAGATTCTGTAGTAACTAGAATTCAATGGACGATCCCGAACAGCCATTATCTCCTTTGCCGGAAGGTTCAACGCAAAAACTTTTATTAGTTCCTTTGCCGTTGCCAATTCAAATCTCTTGTCAGGAGGCAATTCACCAGCCATATGATATATGACTGAAACAGGTGTTGTGCGTATGAGACCCAGGGCCTTTCTCAGGACATTATTAAGGCAACTTTTAATTCTGCCAGAAGCAACTTGAGACATATTTGAAAGAGCCGAGGCTCCATATTCAGCTTTCGACCTCACAAATGCTTTATAAAAAAGTAATGCCTTAATCGGATGCACTCCAAAACGACACCCATTGATAATATTCATGAAGCGGCATTTCTTTTCAATCTCCCTGATCGTAAAGTCCACATGTTCGTTCGACGAACCATTTGTCGAGATCACCACACCTAGGTATTTCATTTCCTGTACTTGATTCAGGAGTGTGTTTTCAACGCATATGTTCAAATCTCGTTGTCTTCTGTTAAAGTGAACCACACTTGTCTTGGCCATGTTGAAATTAAGACTCTTTTCATTACATCTTGCCTTAAAGTCAATAATTTTAGACTGAAGCAATGTCTTGGTACTGTTAAAATCCTTGTCATAACAGATCAAAACAAAGTCATCTGCATATTGAAATAAACGACATTGACTCGAATTGACATGATGAAGTGAAATGGTGTATAAGTTAAAAAGAATTGGACTCAGCCCACTCCCTTGAGCTAGTCCACCAAATGTCTCTTTCGACTTTGTCCCGCAAATTAATATCCTTTCTCTAAAAAATTCATAGATCCACCAAGTAATGTGACTGTTAAAGCCCAAAATTTCCATGACATCCTTCAGAACCTCTATATCTGTGCAATCATACGCTTTCTCCACATCAACACACATACCCATTACATGCATTGACCTCGACTTCAGGTCGGCCACAAAATTCACAAGGTCGTTTATGCACATGGCTGTCGAATGATGAGGTCTAAAGGCATAAGAGCGTTCAGGGAGCAGGTTAAATGATCTGATATGTTCATTAATCAGATTTTTCAGCACACCTTCTATTAATTTGACATGTACACTCATAAGCGATATCGGTCTAAAGTTTACGATCATGGTGGCATCTTTGTTCCTCTTTGGGACCGGCGTTAAAAGAATTCTCCTCCAGGAATTAGGAAAAATACCGTCCTCGAAAAGCTTCTTCAGGATTTCGAAAAACGCAATTCTGTCTGAGTCCTTTAAATTAATAATCATTTCATAAGTTATCTTATCAGCACCAGCTGCAGATCCGGGATTTCTTGATCTAATGAACGATTCAAAATCACATACTCCGAATTGAGGTAATGGGTCTCTATTTTTAAAATCAGTTGAGAGCGGCGGCGGGATGTTAATGGGAGCAGATTCTGTGACCATATTGATAACACACTCTTTCTGTTCCTCATTCCAGATGTTGTTTATATTTTTTTCCTTACCAAATTTCCGCACGTTCTTCACTTTATCCCAAACCTCCCTCGGAGAGCAAGCCGAAGAGACTTCAGAGAGGAAGGCTTGAAAATTCGATTTCTTTAAAGTTCCAATATAGTTCTTCAATTCATTGTCAGCCATAATCCAATCTTGACAGTTCTCATAAGTTCTGTATCGGTGATATTTCAATCTAAGAGCATTGCGCCTTCGAAATAATCTTGAGGCCTCGGGGTCCCACCATGGTTTGGGTTTATATTTGTTCCTAGAATCTATGTATTCCGAACAATTTTGAATTATAGAATCCATTTTGGAACTGAATTCCTCATATGAGGTGCCCACACTCAAACGACTAACACCGTCTAATACACGGCGATGGCACACTTTGTAGAAACCCCTTGGTGCCGGATCAATATCACAGATTTCAATTACAATGGGAAAATGATTACTGTTAGTCAGTTTTGCCTTCCGAACAGACCAACTCGGATTTCGAACAAAGTTTCTGCAGAACGTAACATCAAGAAAAGAGAATTGGCCATCACGAACAGAAAAAGTGTAGTCACCAGTGTTGAGACAGCAAAAAGAAGAACCATACATCAAATCTGCAAGAATGTCACCTCTCGTATCAGAAACTGGAGACCCCCAAAGATGCGATTTGGCATTCAAATCACCGCCAAAAATCATCGGAAGGGACATGTTCTCAACAGAGTCAATGAAACTGGAAATAATCGCCTTAAAAGCACCGTTTGAGGTATTAGGTGGTATGTAAGCCGAAACAACACAGACATTTTTCCTCAAATTATGAGTACGAATACCAACCACTTCCCCAACAGGAAATTTGTCCAAAATTGAAAATGATATATCTCTTCTAATGTAGATGCCTACACCTCCATATCCATCACTCCTGTTCTTATAAACATAATTAAAATTACAAATGCTTGTAGTCGAATTATCAGTCAACCATGTTTCAGACAGTAGTGCTATGTCTATCTTGTTAGTCTCAAGAAATAATTCCAAGACATCTTTGTTCTCTCTCTTTCTCAGGCTCTGAATATTCAGTTGTAAAATTCTCATCTTTTCTTTAACAATAATAATACAATGAAAAAAACAAAATTACACTGAGAGGCTAGTGGCCCCCCCAGCTTTTATCAACTCGACGTCTTGCGTAGCAAAAAAGCGATTCATATCTTGATGAAGATCTTGAATGAAGTTCAAATGGTCTCCTCCGGAGCCATTTGCACCCACAACAATGTAATTATTTAATTTCTTAGCTAATTCATTTATAGCTCTCTCAAAACCAGATGTCTTCAAATTCTCCGCTGCAATAATACCTACACCGTTTGGAGCTTTATACGTCTCACCTTCTTGTAAAGCAGCCTGGTGCTCTTTTTGTGTCCTTCTTGCGTTAGCCTCCTCTCGTTCCTTATTTATATTCAGTTTGGCGACTCGCGCAAACGAAAATTGTTTATGAAGATCTTTTGCTGCATCAAGATTGTTGCTCACATTGCTGTTATTAGCGAAAGGCTTAAAGTTCGGCTTGTGCCGAATGGGGGGAAAAGCCACATCAAGTTTTTGATCCAAAATATCAAACCTATTCGAAAAAATGGCAGAATATTTAGATCTTGCCTCTCGGATGGATAGATTCTCAACGACCATGATTTTTTTAATTCTAAAAGCCTTTTCCCTTGCAGGGCAGTCGCGGCTATTGGAAGGGTGCGCCAGTCCACAGTTAGAGCATGTGATCGGGTTACTGCAATTATTCGGGTCAACCACTTCGTGGCGTTGGAAGCAAATACGACAATTAGCAGGTGATTTGCAGTGATCTGCAAAATGGTTAAATCGGAAACACCGATAGCATTGACCAAAGGGGATAAAATGGTGTACCCTCAATTTTGCACCACTATAGTCAATAACCTCTGGCAATTTGCGCCCCTTGAAGATGACCTTCACTCTCCTTGTATTTATGGTCTCTCCTCTTTCTTTTCTAGTCATTCGAATAATATCCAAAATCGTTGTCTCATTGGTTTTTAAATCCTCTTTTAGCTCCTCTGTGGAAATTTCTTCCGGTACATTATAAATAACTCCTACTATAGACACGAAGTGAGCCAATATTCTGGCCTGATATCCACCTTCACTTAAACGGGCATCCTTCACGAAGTTATTTGCCGAAGCACCATCTTTGAAGACAACTTTCACTCTTCCATACCCAACTTTAACAATTTCCAGAATATTGGGTATATTTAACGTTTTGAGGAATCTAGCCGCAGCCATGGTGTTAATCGGCTTTCTTTCGTTGCCAGACGTAAAAGTTTCTAAAAACGTTAAAAAGGGGCCTTCGCTTGTTGCATCATATTCATAAACACGGCTAGAATTAGTCAGCATGGTCGATTGGTTCACCTGAGAACCTCCAGATGTTTTAACATCACGGCGACCCTCTAATCTCGGTACCTTAGTGCCTTGCTTGTCCAGACTTTCCTCTCTTCCTCCTAGTTTATTCCGGCTTCTAGATCTGCATCTTCGCCCAATGTCCGGTGGTGGTGGAATTGGCGGGACATTTGCCTCAGTCCCATTCGGCATTTTTACCGCCTATAAACAAAAATCAGCAAATACACCTTGCCAATAATAGGTAACAATTTTTCTTTTCCAAATCAAAAAGAAAAGAGAAACCAAATAGATAGAATTTCACAATCTTCTTGATTTCGAAAAACCGCAGTGATCAAGTTCCGTGAAGCTCAGCCTTGAAAAAACACAACCTTGCTTGACGAACGACGCTCACGAATGAGTTTTGTTTATTTACATTTGCTTTTGTTTCTTCTTCTTTTCAGTATGTGACATTCACTTGAGATGTGTTCATCCCCAGTATTTTAGTTAGTTGCCAATTCATATTTTGACAACTACAAAATTCGCATATAATGGTGACTCTGGTGCGACTTGCACTGATAGTTGCACTGGATAGAACACCAGTGCAACGATTGCCATACAAAAGTTCTATCCAGTGCAAAAAGAAAACAGCCCTATTCTTGCATAGGACCTCGACTTTTCCTTGTTGGACCTTTCGCCTTCATGCACTTCTCGCAATTGGCTACCCATTCAGCAATTGATTTCTGGCATCCAACCCAGTAGAATCGTTGCTTCACTTTCTCGGCGGTTTTGGTTATTCCCAGATGACCTCCACTGGGACCATTATGGAACTCCGCCAAAACATCTCTTATTTTGGAATCTGGAACGATGATCAAATTTCGGCTGCTCTTGCCATCTTCGCTTTCCCATTTACGTTGCAGGGATCCATTGACTAGAACTAAACTATCCCATTGAGCCCAGTATGATTTCATAAGTGGACTTTCGGCTGCGATGTCTTTCTTACTGGGCTTCTTGTTCTCTTGTTTTGCCGAAATAATTTTTCTCAGAATGGGATCTTTACGTTGCTCTGTTGACCAGTCTGTGCCAGATTCGATGTGTAACTGCCTGACATTTACAACTGTCTCCTTTGGTTCAGCCTTCGAGTAGCGTCTGTTTTCTACATTGCAATGCCGTCGTGTCAAGGCTTGATCAATAACTTGTTTGCCACCTTTTCTATTATCCGCAAAATTTGAATTTGAGTCGCTTGGCTTTGTGGTCGCCTTCTTCTGATTATTGTTTAATGGAGATGGCGAGATTGACCCCGACGTTTTACGCCACGCTTTACATTCCAGGGAAAGATGTCCAGCCTTATCACAGTTATAGCATTTCATTCTAGATTTATTTGCTTGCTGCTTCATTTCTTGCATTATCTGCTTTAGAGCCTCTTTTACCAATTCAATGACCGATTTCGATTCTTCACACTCGGTCTCTACTCTGCGTACTTTGTGAATTTGAGGCCGTGCCAGCAATCTCGCAGTCTCTTGTACAAGTGCAAATGTTACTGTTTCTGTGAATGTAGCTTTTTGTGCGGCATATGTTGCACATTTTATCTCAGGGTCTCGAATGCCATTCACAAAAGTCTCAATCTTGATACGATCTATAAGAGGATGATTCTCTCCAGGGTATGCCAAAAGCACTAGCCGCTCAACTTCTGTTGCGAAGTCTTGTAGGGTCTCATTTGATTTCTGGACTCTACCTCTTAATTCCATTCTAAAGATGTCTTGCTTGTGCTCTCCACCATACTTGCGTTGAAGCGCCGCTATTACTTCATTATAGTTATTTCTAGAAGCAGCGGGAATGCTTTGTATCACATCAGCAGCATTGCCCTTTAATGCCAATAGAAGTTCAATTGCTTTATCATCGTCATTCCACAAATTTCTAGAAGCAACCATTTACAGACCTTTTAAAACTTTTACGCACACAATGATTGTAATAAATTAAATGTTTGCTGCCAAAATATGCTTTTGACAACCCTGTTATTTTCATTAGAGGTGCGAAACTGAACGTTAAGGCCGGAATGCACCTCTAGCGAAAAATTTCATTCCCATAAGAAATGCATTGCTATTTATGCTAACGAAATTTTCGGTAGCGTTCAATTTCGTAAGCTGGTACGCACCTCTAATAAAAATAACAGGGTTGTCAAAAGCATATTTTGGCAGCAAACATTTAATTTATTACAATTTTTGCTACCGAAAATTTCGCTAGAGGTGCATACCGGCCTTAATGCATAAAAATATGTTAAGGCCGGTACTATGTTCATTCTTGCGAAAAAATTTTAAGGAAACCATTATTTCGCACATAGAAAGCGGCGTTTTTTTAGGTAGCTTGGAGCGCTATTTTACAGGGAGCGATATTGGATTAAGTTGGTGGTGTTGCTTGTTTTTACAAAATAACATTTTATTTTTCCTTGGGCAATTGATCTGCTATTCCTTTGATACTTTGTATAGTTTCGGAACAAAAATATGGTCCGTGTTTGATTTATAAACCCGCACAAATAGTTTTTAATAAATAAATTATTTCTTAATTCACATTGCAAATGGCGCCGTGCTATAAACGTCAGTTTTTCAACACGAAAAAACAAAGTATCACAAATGGAAAAAATTTCGCAAATTTTTCGCATTTTTTGGTTTTGTATGGAGTTTCAACGCGAAAACCGAACAGAGTTTTATAAATGTTATACTTATGAGAATTTATAAATGTTTAATAACATCTAAAAATCGTGTTTTACTTGACCTCAATGATTCTCTTACAACTATCTTAAAATGCACTTTGATTGTTTCAAGGGGCTCTTATTGGCGTCCTTCTAAATGTATCCAGAAGGGCACCTAATAATTGCACTCATGCGATACTTTTTTGTAGTAACTTGGCGTGGTACAACTTCTAAATAGTGACGGCGCTTTTCCGAGGAGCTTTGGATATCGTATACGACTGTTTTCGACGTAAAGGCCGGTACTATGTTCATTCTTGCGAAAAATTTTTATGGGAACCATTATTTCGCACATAGAAAGCGGCGTTTTTTTAGGTAGCTTGGAGCGCTATTTTACAGGGAGCGATATTGGATTAAGTTGGTGGTGTTGCTTGTTTTTACAAAATAACATTTTATTTTTCCTTGGGCAATTGATCTGCTATTCCTTTGATCCTTTGTATAGTTTCGGAACAAAAATATGGTCCGTGTTTGATTTATAAACCCGCACAAATAGTTTTTAATAAATAAATTATTTCTTAATTCACATTGCAAATGGCGCCGTGCTATAAACGTCAGTTTTTCAACACGAAAAAACATAGTATCACAAATGGAAAAAATTTCGCAAATTTTTCGCATTTTTTGGTTTTGTATGGAGTTTCAACGCGAAAACCGAACAGAGTACCGGCCTTAAGGCCGGTACTCTGTTCGGTTTTCGCGTTGAAACTCCATACAAAATTAAAAAATGCGAAAAACTAGCGAAATTTTTCCATTTGTGGTACTTTGTTTTTTTCGAGTTGAAAAACTGAAGCTTATAGCGTCGCGCCATTTGCAATGTGAATTAAGAAATAATTTATTTATTAAAACTATTTGTGTGGGTTTATAACACAAACACGGATTATATTTTTGTTCCGAAACTATACAAAGGATCAAAGGAGTAGCAGATCAATTGCCAAGGAGAATAAAATGTTAATTTTGTAATAGCAAGCAACAACCACCAACTCAATTCAATATAGCTCCCTGTAAAATAGCGCTCCAAGTTACCTAAATAAACACCGCTTTCTATGTGCGAAATAATGGTTTCTATAAAATTTTTTCGCAAGAATGAACATAGTACCGGCCTGTAGTGGGGATTCTCAGAAGCGCCCCCAAATTCAAAAAAATGTTGGCAGGGAAGTTGTAAGTTACATGTTGTAGTGTCTATCCCCCTGCCAACATTTTTTGAATTTGGGGACTCTTTTGAGAATCCCCACTACGTCGAAAACAATCATATACGACATCAAAAACTCGTCGGAAAAGCGCCGTCACTATTGAGAAGTTGTACCACGCCAAGTTACTACAAAAATGTTTCGCATGAGTGCAATTATTAGGTGCCTTTATAGATCAATTTAGAACGACGCCAATAAGCGACCCTCCAAACAATCAGAAAAAGTGCATTTTAAGATAGTTGTAAAAGAATCATTGTGGTCGAGTAAAACACGTTTGTTTAGATATTTATTAATTTGATTAAACATTTACAAATTCTTAAAAATATAACATTTATACCACTATCACATTACATTTAACATAATTTTTGGCATTAATGATGATGTTGAGTTACAAGTAGCGAGTTACATGTTGCTGCGTCTATCAACCAGTGTTTTTATTCCATGGAGGCAGCGTGTCTGTAAAATATCTGAAAAACAGTCACTTTATTCCATTTGGAAAATCACCAAATTGTTCACCAATATACCTTTCACAATTTTAAGCGTATAATCTATATTTTCAGAACTTTATTTTCGTTTTTATTTAATTAAAATATAACAAGCTGGTTGCGCTTGGCGTTTCACAAAAAAATGGCTTTTTTAACAGTAGGGATGGCAAATTACTTGCATGTACTTTTTGATGTACCTTTTCATGATGGTTGAAGTGACATTTACGAGTCTGTGGTAACGATGAGGTTGAAATGGAACTTTGAAATGCTGGCAGGGTCCCAATGGAGGCAGCGTGCCAGGAAAAATATTTGAAAAACTATCACATTATTCCATTTGGAAAGTCAAAAATTGTTCACCAATATACCTTTCACAATTTTAAGCGAAATAACTATGTTTTCAGCTCTTCATTATCATTTTTATTTAAATAAATTATATCACCACTAGCTTCCCTGCCAGCATTTCAAAGTTCCATTTCATCCTCATCGCTACCACAGACTCGTAAATGTCACCACAACCATCGTGAACTGTGATGGGGAAGCATATCAAAAAGTACAAAATGTACATGAAAGTATTATGTCATCACTACTGTTAGAAGAGCCATTTTATTTTTTGTGAAACGCCAAGCGCAACCAGCTTGTTATATTTTATTTAAATAAAAACGAAAGTAAAGTTGTGAAAACATAGATATTACGCTTAAAATTGTGAAAGGTATATGGTGAACAATTTTCGACTTTCCAAATAGAATAAAGTGATCGCTTTTCAAATATTTTTCCAGGCACGCTGTCTCCATCGAAAATAAACAAACTGGCTGATAGACGCTGCAATATGTAACTTACAACTTGTAACTCAACATCAATCTCTTATTAATGCATAAAAATGTGTTAAATGTGATGTGATAACCGTATAAATGTTATATTTATGATGTTTCTTATTAAATGTCTTATTAAATGTTTCATAAAATTAATAAACATCTAAACAATCGTGTTTTACTTGACCACAATGATTCTTTTACAACTATCTTAAAATGCACTTTGTCTGATTGTTTGAAGGGGCTCTTATTGGCGTCCTTCTAAATGTATCCAGAAGGGCTCCTAATAATTGCACTCATGCGATACTTTTTTGTAGTAACTTGGCGTGGTACAACTTCTCAATAGTGACGGCGCTTTTCCGAGGAGTTTTGGATATCGTATACGACTGTTTTCGACGTAGTGGGGATTCTCTGAAGCGCCCCCAAATTCAAAAAATGTTGGCAGGGTTATATGTGTTTCACAAAATATAAAATGGCTCTTGTAACAATAGTGATGGCAAAATACTTTCATGCGAATAGTGATGGCCAAGGCATATTAATTAATATGCCTGGAGTGATGGCAAAATACTATCACAGTTGGCGATTGTTGCAGTGTCACTTACGAGACTGTGGTAGCGATGAGGATGAAATGGAACTTTGAAATGGTGGCAGGGGAATTGTCGTATCGATTGGACACACTCTAAGATTCTTTACAAACACAGACATTCTGTCCGGAAAAACTTATAGTCTGTAAGACGCATTAAAAGTTGGAATTCTGCTATATATTGCTGATGTACCACCGTCAGCCAGTGTGTATATACTTCATCAAGGCAGCATGTCTGAAAAAATATCAATTTATTCCATTTGGAATGTCGAAAATTTTTCACTAATATCCCTGCCAGCATTTCAAAGTTCCATTTCATCCTCATCGTTACCACAGACTCGTAAATGTCACTTCAACCATCATGAAAAGGTACATCAAAAAGTACATGAAAGTATTTTGCCATCCCTACTACGATTTTATTTTTTGTGAAACGCCAAGCGCAACCAGCTTGTTATATTTTAATTAAATAAAAACGAAAATAAAGTTCTGAAAACATAGATTATACGCTTAAAATTGCGAAAGGTATATTGGTGAACAATTTTTGATTTTCCAAATGGAATAAAGTGATTGTTTTTCAGATATTTTACAGACATGCTGCTTCCATCAAATAAAAACACTAGTTGATAGACGCTGCAACATGTAACTCGCTACTTGTAACTCAACATCATCATTAATGCCAAAAATTATTTAAAATGTAATGTGATAGTGGTATAAATGTTATATTTTTAAGAATTTGTAAATGTTTACACAAATTAATAAATATCTAAACAAACGTGTTTTACTCGACCACAATGATTCTTTTACAACTATCTTAAAATGCACTTTTTCTGATTGTTTGGAGGGTCCCTTATTGGCGTCGTTCTAAATTGATCTATAAAGGCTCCTAATAATTGCACTCATGCGAAACCTTTTTGTAGTAACTTTTGCGTGGTACAACTTCTCAATAGTGACGGCGCTTTTCCGACGAGTTTTTGATATCGTATACGATTGTTTTCGACGTGGTGGAGATTCTCAGAAGTGTCGTCAAATTCCAAAAATGTTGGCAGGGTATACCTTTCACAATTTTAAGCGTATTAACTATGTGTTCAGCACTTATTTTTTGTTTTTATTCAAGTAATTTACAAGAAACTATTTGCGCACAAAATATCAAATATATTTCCCCATCACAGTTGGCGTTTGTTGTAGTGTCACTTACGAGACTGTGGTAGCGATGGGGATGAAATCGAGCTTTGAAATGGGCCGTTTGCACTCCAATTTAATGCTAAAAAGCCACAAATTTAACAAATTTGATTTAGTTTTTCGGGCTCCTGAAAAATCTCGCGCTGTCACCCGGGATTTTCTGGTGACAGGCCTAATTGCGAACCATTTAATATTTCTAAATTAAAGGTTGCGTTACTGCGTCCGTTGATTGAAGAGTTGAATTTTCTCTTTGAAAGCAACAGTTTTGTTAGAGTGCTTCAAACTGAAAAATATCAAGACATCCATCAACGCACGGATTAACGCATGCTATGTAACTCAACCTTAATTGTTTAAATAAAAGTAACGGTAAAAATAAGCTAGTTTTCCGCTTGAACATTGAACATAGTACTTACCTTTAGTTGTTGTTGCTAATATGTGTATATTTTGTTGAATACAAGTAGTTCTCCAATGCTTGTGTGGTCATCTGAACAACCTTTATTCGTTTCATCATGCGTTGCACCCATCATATTCAATGAAAACTATGTGGCATCTACGTAAATGAAATCAGCTGATTTGTTGCGAACGTCTCTCCCATTCGCAAATGGCAAAACGGCGAAGACATTACAACCTTAACATTATCGGGAATACGGAAACTTCAATAATAAATCTGTTTATGGTTTTGTTTGATATTGTGTGTGTGGTTATGATTTTAATTGATTCTAAATTAAATAGTTCCATAAAAAAGAAAATTATAACATGGTCACTTCTTATGATTAAGAGAAATAAGAGTATAATCTAAGGAATAATATGAAAGTGAGAAATGCTATTCCTAACCAAAGAAGAAAGAGCTAACTTCCAATGTTTCAGAAATATTAAAAACATTTATGTGAGATAAAAAAGTATGAAAAATGCATTTAGGAAGTAATAAATTCCCAAAAAATTTAAAGGTCATTATATCTATCTCCGTTCTCTCATTCCGCATTCTCTCTCGTTAGCACTTTTGTTTTTGTTGATACTAATGTTTGTTCTTTGTGCACTGAAATTAATGTGTGTGTTATGGGTACCGGCTGAAGGTTGTTTGCAATAAAGGGAGCAGGGAGCAATGAAAGTTATTAAGTTGCAATTCCGGCTAATGTAAACCCATGCCCATTGTTTGTGGTGATTAGTTTAATATCAAGTGTTAATGGTAATGAATACCGAGTCCCACAGCGATCATGTGAATTGAATTGTAAGTGTACAGTGCAAAATAAAGAAAACCAAAAAAATCATAGATCTTAACACGGTTTATAAGGGAATCCAAAATAACAAATATGGGAAGGCTAGACCAAGAAGAGCGACATACCTTATTGCCGCTTAGTTCATCGAATAATTCAAATTCTACAAATGATTATATATCATCGGGTGATGATCCAAGTGAAGATGAGAATTCATTGGAATTTCGACAGAAAACTAAATATTTTCGAAAAACCCTGGCCGGTGCTATATTACGATCATCATCATCATCCAACTCACATAAAAGAGGACTCATATCGGGGTTGACCCTAACGAACAATCGAAGAAAGTTGAACAATGTCAGCCGGGGAGGATTGGGAAAGCGGTTTATACGTTTCCTTTTCTGCGCTTTCATGATACCCATGTCATTATTCTTGATTCTATATTGTTCATTGTTTTCGGGATCTTCATCAAGACAATGTAAGTATTAAGTATCTCACCAAATTCTTTACTTTTCAAAATTCTTCAAAAGAAACAATCATATTTTGATTGTGTAGCACATTTCGTAAGTTTTCTCCCATCTTTCCAAAAAATCTAAATTCTATCGCCCCGTAATCTTAATCAATAAAAAATGCATTTGAGTTGCATCACTGAAATATTTTCTTTTTTGCTTTTATAGATCCATTACCGGATTGGGATTTTGATGTATCGCGCAATATCAGTGACTACGTTTTGCCATTGAATGAAACCACACTCCTGGAGCCACACAATAAATGCAACGATAAGTTTTTTCTCTTAATCATTGTGTGCTCAGGTCTTAATAACTTCGAGGCTAGGTAAGTGTTGTAATTTTTGTCTTTTATCTCTGGAATTGATAAGCTTCAATAAATTTACTGATAAGTTAGTCTCTTGGGCATATATCATCCATTGCGTTTTTATTAATGCAACTGCATTATTTGCAGCGAACTTTATAGTTGTTACTATGAGATATATGAGTATGATAATTTAATGTAGAAGTGCAGCAAGATCTGCAAGAGGACTGCTGCACAATCTTTCAATTACGAGTTTCCACTTTATGAAAAAACACTCAAAGGCCAAAGTTGAGTTTCAATGAAATGAATATGGTTTTTAGCTTTCATTAAAAATAGCTAAAAAGAAATGCGAGACGATGCGCTAGTGAAGAGCTCCCATAACTGTAGCATTATGAGTTGTACATTTATGAAAGATAGAAAAAAGCTCAACAACCAAAGTTGAATTTCCATGTTGGTCTATAGTAGAACAACTCGAGGGAATTTGGCAACTCAAAAGGGCAAACGACAAGAAATTCATTTCAGTGAATATTTTAATTTATATCTTCTAAAATTGTTCAGTCTTTAAAGAAATTTAAACGTTTTATCCTGGACCACAACTATGGAACCAGAGTTTAAAAGTCCCAGATCATTAGTGTCTTTGCCATGACCATCTGTCTATAGACATGTTTTTGCAATCAAAGTTTGGGCTACCGTTTTAATCCGTTCGGCGATCGAAAACTTTACACAAGTATGCTTTTTGGGTTATAATCGATCCCAATTAATGTTCAAATAAATGGTTCACGTTTGAATATTGCTTCCATTTTCGCCCTATATGAAATAATTTTTTAAAATTTGTCTAATAAATTTGCTCTAAATTGATTCGACTTTTGATATTTGTGGGACCCCCATTTCGCAAAGCAAAAATTACTTGAATGTACATTTGTACTTTAAACTCAAATTTTCTTATACCTCATTCACATTAACATACACTTCCAAAATCCACTTCAAATAGATTTTAACTATCATTTGTCTTATAAAAAGGGATTTCAAATCCACTTTTAGAAAAATTCGAAATTAATGTTGCAAATCAGAAATTTCTTCAAAATGCTATATGCCTCCTTTGTCATTATATAAATGCGATTTAATTCCCAATTCAACCTGTATTTTTGGAGCAAAGAAATTAAGCAAGTACATTAAAAATAATTGAGCCTGTGCTGGCAAAATATCTAAATATAATGGGTATCAGAAATGCTTATCTAATAACAAAATTGCCTAATATATGATGGGCTCGGTAATAAGAAGGAAGCCAATTACCTTGACATAGAATCAGGCAGCACTCATTGATCAGAGAGAAGTTCACCACCTGTGAATCACAATGAACTGAATAGTCTAAGTGAGCCCAAAATATCGGGCTGCATCTATTCCTAATCTAACTATCGGCTATATATCGCCGTATATAACTGCCTGTTTGTCAAAACTCGTTCTAAAATGATTGATAGAGATTAAGTGCTACCTGGGTTATTCCATATTACAAACCAATATTTCGGTGTTTTTCATAGTTATTTGTAATGATTAGAATAACCACTTAGTGTATACAAAAAGTTTATTGATAAATTATTTTACCTTGCTACATACATATCTATGACGAAACATATCGTACGTAACTTACGAATATTTATGCCAATATATTTGATAAGCACTCGAAGTTCTTTTGGTAAATTTTTTTTTTGTAAAGAAGACATCGAAAATCCAATATTTCCCATCATATGTATGAAATTGACCACCAGCGGATTGTAATCAGATTGAAAAAGTCTAAGGTTTTACTGTTTCTGGCGGCAATACGCTTGGCTTCAACTATTTTTGACCCCATGTAAAAAATACGTTTTTCGAGAGCACGGTTGCCACAGTTGGATGAATTCTACCAAAAATGGTTGATTTTTTTATTGTTTGTTAGATTAGTAGAATTCTTGACGTTTTGGTAAATTTTGTCGAAATATAGAAAAAAATGTTGACAAAATTTTCTATAGAAATAAAATGTTGACAAAATTTTTTACGGAAATAAAATTTTGACAAAAGTTTCTATAGAAATAAAATGTTGACAAAATTTTCTATGGAAATAAAATTTTGACAAAATTTTCTCTAGAAAAAAATTTTCTATAGAAATAATATTTTGATAAAATTTTCTCTAGAAATAAAATTTTGACAAAATTTACTATGGAAATAAAATTTTGACAAAATTTTCTCTAGAAACAAAAATCTCACAAAATTTTCTATAGAGATAATATTTTTATAAAATTTTTTCTAGAAATAAAATTTTGACAAAATTTTCTATAGAAATAATATTTTGATAACATTTTTTCTAGAAATAAAATGTTGACAAAATTTTCTAGAAATAAAATGTTGACAAAATTTTCTAAAGATATAAAATTTTAACAGAGTTTTCTAAAGAAATAAAATTTTGACAAAATTTTCTAAAGATATAAAATTTTAACAGAGTTTTCTAAAGAAATAAAATTTTAACAAAATTTTCTCTAAAAAAAAAAATTCACAAAATTTTCTATAGAAATAATATTTTGATAAAATTTTCTCTAGAAATAAAATTTTGACAAAATTTACTATGGAAATAAAATTTTGACAAAATTTTCTCTAGAAAAAAAAATCTCACAAAATTTTCTATAGAGATAATATTTTTATAAAATTTTTTCTAGAAATAAAATTTTGACAAAATTTTCTATAGAAATAATATTTTGATAACATTTTTTCTAGAAATAAAATGTTGACAAAATTTTCTAAAGATATAAAATTTTAACAGAGTTTTCTAAAGAAATAAAATTTTGCCAAAATTTTCTAAAGATATAAAATTTTAACAGAGTTTTCTAAAGAAATAAAATTTTAACAAAATTTTCTCTAGAAAAAAAAAATTTCACAAAATTTTCTATAGAAATAATATTTTGATAAAATTTTCTCTAGAAATAAAATTTTGACAAAATTTTCTAAAGATATAAAATTTTAAAACAGAGTTTTCTAAAGAAATAAAATTTTGACAAAATTTTCTATAGAAATAATATTTGGGCAAAATTTTCTAAAAATATAAAATTTTAACAAAATTTTCTAACGAAATAAAATTTTGAAAAAAATTTCTATAGAAATAAAATTTTGACAAAATTTTCTATAGAAATAAAATATTGACAAAATTTTCTATAGAAATAAAATTTTGACAAAATTTTCTATAGAAATAAAATTTTGACAAAATTTTCTATAGAAATAAAATTTGGACAAAATTTTCTGTAGAAATAACATTTTGACAACATTTTCTATATAAATAAAATTTGGACAAAATTTTTTATAGAAATAAAATTTTGGCAAAATTTTTTATAGAAATAAAATTTTGGCAAAATTTTCTAAAGATATAAAATTTTAACAAAATTTTCTAATGAAATAAAATGTTGAAAAAAAAATCTATAGAAATAAACAAGTAAGGAAAGTCTAAAGTCGGGAGGGGCCGAATATATTATACCCTGCACCACTTTGTAGATCGAAATTATCTATACCATATCACATCCGTCAAATGTGTTGGGTGCTATATATAAAGGTTTGTCCCAAATACATACATTTAAATATCACTTGATCTGGACAGTATTTGATAGACTTCTACAAAATCTATAGACACAAAATTTAAGTCGGCTAATGCACTAGGGTGGAACACAATGTTAGGAAAAACAAGTAAGGAAAGTCTAAAGTCGGGCGGGGCCGACTATATTACGACTCTGCACCACTTTGTAGATCTAAATTTTCGATACCATACTCACATCCGTCAAATGTGTTGGGGGCTATATATAAAGGTTTGTCCCAAATACGTACATTTAACTATCACTTGATCTGGACAGAATTTGATAGACTTCTACAAAATTTATAGACTCAAAATTTAAGTCGGCTAATGCACTAGGGTGGAACACAATGTTAGGAAAAAAATGCGAAACATTTAAATCTGAATCAATTTTAAGGAAACTTCGCAAAAGTTTTTTTATGATTTATCGCTCGATATATATGTATTAGAAGTTTAGGAAAATTAGAATCATTGTTACAACTTTTCGACTAAGCAGTGGCGAGTTTACAAGGAAAATGTTAGTATTTTGACCATTTTTGTCGAAATCAGAAAAACATATATATGGGAGCTATATCTAAATCTGAACCGATTTCAACCAAATTTGGCACGCATAGCTACAATGCTTTGGCCCCAAATTGGGGCAAAACTCTGGCTTTTAGGACCATATTAGTCCATATCGGGCGAAAGATATATATGGGAGCTATATCTAAATCTGAACCGATTTCAATCAAATTTTGCACACTTGACTATACTACTAATTGTACTCCTAGTGCAAAATTTCATCCAAATTCGGTCAAAAATCTGGCTTCTGGGCCCATATAAGTCCATATCGGGCGAAAGATATATATGGGAGCTATATCTAAATCTGAACCGATTTCAACCAAATTTGGCGCGCATAGCTACAATGCTAATTCTACTCCCTGTGCAAAATTTCAATTAAATCGGAGTGAAAGATTGTCCACTGTGGTCATATGAGTGTAAATCGGGCGAACGATATATATGGGAGCTATATCTAAATCTGAACCGATTTCAATAAATTTTGGCACACTTGACTACACTACTAATTGTGCTCCTAGTGCAAAATTTCAACCACATTGGGGTAAAACTCTGGCTTCTGGGACCGTATTAGTCCATATCGGGCGAAAGATATATATGGGAGCTATATATAAATCTGAACCAATTTCAATAAAATTTGGCACACTTGACTATAGTTCTAATTGTTCTGGTTGTGAAACATTTTAAGCAAATTAGGGTAAAACTCTGGCTTCTGGGGCCATATGAGTCCATATCGGGCGAAATATATATGTATATGTATATGGGTGCTATATCTAAATATGAACCGATTTCTTCCAAAATCAATAGGGTTCTATTCTAAGCCAAAACCGGCTATATCGACTCAGGAGCCCACCCTGAGCATTTTTGCCAAAGACATCATGTGTCTATCTCGTCTCCTTCTGGGTGTTGCAAACATATGCACTAATTTATAATACCCTGTTCCACAGTGTGGCGCAGGGTATACATATTGGCAAAATTTTCTATAGAAATAAAATGTTGACAAAATTTTCTATAGAAATAAAATGTTGATAAATTTTTCTATAGAAATAAAATTTTGTAATGCAAATCAAAACTTAGTTGAAATAAAGTTTTGACAAAATTTTCTATAGAAAATGAATTTTGAATTTTCTTTAGAAAAAAAAATTTGACAACATTTTCTAAAGAAATAAAATTTTGACAAAAATTTTTATAGAAATAAAATTTTGACAAATTTTCTATAGAAATAAAATTTTGACAAATTTTCTATAGAAATAAAATTTTAAGAAATATTTTTCATAGTTTCACAGAGTGTGAAGCTGTGTACATCAGAACAAATCCTTGAAAACGGTTTTGACGAAGTCAACCGAAATATTGGAAATAAAAATAAAAGAAAAACGTCATATCTATGTTTTTTAATCGACCTATAGCCGAAACTATGAAAAATATTTCTTAAAGATAAACAAAAAGGTCAACGATAATCATCCAGAAATAGAAATAAAATGTTGACAAAATTTTCTCTAGAAAAAAAAATCACAAAATTTTCTATAGAATGATAAAATTTTCTCTTGAAATAAAATTTTGGCAAAATTTTCTAAAGGTATAAAATTTTGACAAAATTTTCTATAGAAATAAAATTTTGGCAAAATTTTCTAAAGATATAAAATTTTAACAAAATTTTCTAAATTTAGAAAATTTTGTTTCTTAAGAAACAAAATTTTCTATAGAAATAAAATTTTGGCAAAATTTTCTTAGAAATAAAATTTTGACAAAATTTTCTATAGAAATAAAATGTTGACAAAATTTTCTACGGAAATAAAATTTTGACAACATTTTCTATAGAAATAAAATTTTGACAAAATATTCTCTAGATAAAAAAATTCACAAAATTTGCTATAGATAAAATTTTCTATAAAATCAATATTATTAAACATTTTTATTTTCCATTTAGGTCATACAATTAATGTCCATTGACCAAAGCCAAAAACTTCAAAATAAGATTCTTTAGTTTGGTAGATTTTTGGTGAAATTTTCATTTCATTTATTATTCTCCAAAGATATATATAGAATATATTAAAGATTAATGCGGTGATAAAATAGGTACTTAATTTATTTATTTATTTATTTATTTCGTCTAGGGAAAATATTCCTTACAGACTAATGCTTAATAATAAATTGTGTTTAACAAGTTCTTAAATTGA
The DNA here is from genome assembly GCF_050003625.1 of Haematobia irritans. NCBI lineage: Eukaryota > Metazoa > Arthropoda > Insecta > Diptera > Muscidae > Haematobia > Haematobia irritans. The sequence goes on along the minus strand of NC_134400.1, from coordinate 186,163,270 downwards.
TTAATATTCAAAGAAAAGTCTACGTCGTATAGCAAACTTATTCTATTACATTCTGTAAGAAATCTAGTGATGGGCTCATTCATAGCGTAGCTAGTTCTATGACAAGGAACATGAAAAACTTCAAAATTTCTTAATCTTCGGGATGGTACATGAAATCCTATTTTACTAAAAATATAAGGACAATCTAAAGTGCCACATATAACTTTATATAAGAATAGAATGCATTGCAGAAGTCTTCGATCTTTTAATGTAGGCAAATGTATCAATTTACATCGATGCTCAGTGGAATTGGCTCAGTAAAATTGAGTGAACTTAAGCAAAACTTCACAAATTTTTTCTGAAGACGTTCAATACGATTAATATGCGTACTACACGACGGGCTCCAAACAATGTGTGCATATTCTAACTTTGTCCTTACAAGCGCAGTGTACAAAGTCTTGCGAACATAAGGATCTTGAAACTCTGTACTATGTCGTCTGATCAAAGCTAAAAGGGCATAGGCTTTTGGCATTATGTAATCAATATGAGCATTAAATGATAATTTAGAATCGAAAAAAATGCCGAGATCTAAAATCTCACTAACCTGCCTAACACGATTATCGGTAACATAATACTCAGATATCATTGGGGAGTGACGACGACTAAAACATACATAAAAACATTTTCTAACATTTAGTGACAAGTGATTAATCTCACACCAATTCACAATCGAATTTAAATCACATTGAAGATGAATAGCATCTAATAAACTATTGACGCACTTGAATAATTTTAAATCATCTGCATATAACAAAGTGTTGGAAAAAGAAATGCTCTTAGGCAAATCATTTATGAACAAATTAAATAATAGTGGGCCCAGAACACTACCCTGTGGAACCCCTGATTTCGCAAAATAATTATAAGAGTTTACGCCATCAATAGACACCAAGTACACTCTATTGAATAAATATGACCCAATCCACTTTAATGATTTTGAATGAAATCCAATCCTTGCTAATTTCGCAAGCAATATATCATGATCGACTTTGTCAAACGCCTTGGATAAATCAAGAAAAATAGTATCTACTTGGCAACCCCTTTCGAAACTATCTATGCAAAAATTAGTAAATGATAAAAGATTCGTTGTTGTAGACCTGCCACTTACAAATCCATGTTGGTAAGTAGATAAAATCGGCTTAACAGCAGCAGAAATGTAACGATACATAACATGTTCAAATACTTTAGAAACATTCGACAATTTTGATATGGGCCTATAATTAGATATATCAGTTTTATTTCCCGATTTAAAAATTGGAGTTACAAAAGAAATTTTCCAACGATCGATAAATAACCCCGATTGTAATGATTTATTAAATATTAATCGTAACGGTAAACAGACAGAAATAGCAAGTTTTTGTAAAAGAAACGCAGATAAACCATCAACATCAAATTTGCGTGAAGCTTTCAAGGATGCAATTGCATCCAAAATATCACTCTCATTAATTTGAATGAAACCAAAATCTAAACAATCATCAACAAGGTCCAAGTAAGAAGTACTATCATCGTAGTGAACTTCCTCATTGAAATTTGATGCGAAGAAAGTTGCGAATAAGTTAGCTAAATCCACAGAATCATTAACAATAATATCACCTAAATGCATCGACGATGGGTATTCACTGAATGATTTTTTCGAGTCTATATATTGCCAAAAAGACTTAGGATTGTCCTTGATCCTATTCTGAAAGTCTAGTAAGTATTGCTTATATAGAAACTTGTTTAAGTAATCAAATTCACGCGAATAATATTTGTAACGCTCATAATTTACATTATCTTTATAATTCTTAAACAGTTTGTAGAACTTATTCCTTAAATTCTTTAACTTTTTCAATCCTGGCGTGTACCATGGAAGTTTATGCACCTTACCATTACTAGCTCGCAAGTATTTATTAGTATGCATCTGAATTTTATTGACAAAATAAAAATAGCAATCATCTACTGATTTGTCATTAAACGCATCAGCCCAGTTATAATCTAATAACTCCTGATTTAAAATCTCAAAATTACAATTATCAGGGTAAAAATAATTACAATACGATGAACTAATTTTACGAAACATTATAAATTCAAAATCAATTTCTAAAGCCACATGATGCATATCTGGCATGGATAAAGGCATTTCACATTTACTAATATCGAATTGTAAATTGCTACTAATAAAAATTAGATCTAAAATACGATTAAGAGAGTTGACAAACCCATTTATCTGACATAAATTTATACTTAGAAGTGTATCTATAAAATTTATTTCAATTGAAGTATTAACATTCATTGCATATAACAACCGGGAGTCAGGAATTGTAGTCCATATCAGCTTACTTAGATTGAAGTCACCAAAAATAGCAAGTTCATTTTGATGACATTCTTCAGCAATTTGTTTCACATTCTGAATATGCTCATTATATACAGTATAGGAGCTTGTAGGGGGAATGTATGAAACTACCACAGTCAAATTAGATTGGCCACTTATAGTAATACATAATTGATCCAATAAACTGTTATCATTGGGCAAATTTACTCTCATAGCAGCTATACCACGACGGACAGCAACAAGCACACCACCACCCCTCATGTTATTAGTACTCATAGTATCTCTATCCTTACGGAAAACTTGAAATAATCTGGCATCAAAGAATTCTTCATCATGGAAATCGCTGTTTAACCAGGTTTCAACCAAGACGATCACATCATAAATACACTGACTGGTGTTAAAGAAAATATCCTGGCTTTTAGTGCGCATGCCAGACATATTTTGAAAATAAAACTTTAGCTTGCTTGTAAGAGGACAGTTTAAGTTTGCTCCTTCGCCAATATATCCTTTCGAAAAAATTCAAAAGGCCGCACTTTAACATATTCAGGCCACATTTCTGATTTAAATAGCTCATTATAAAAAGTCTCCGTTATGCCAAGTTTAAAACTAACTCTTCGTATCGTCGAAAGGTCAATATCTTTCTTTATAAGCTTACGGCAAAGAATGTGATCATTACCAATTCGCAAACTGCTAGAAACATAATTTACAATTTGTTCCTCAGATACTGTCGGCTTGAAAGAAGACAAATGCACCCATTTTCTTCGAGCTACAACATCTAAGTCATTCGATTTATTTTGTCCAATGACAAAAGCTTTACGATTATTTTTCTTGTGTTTAACATTAACCCATTCCGAAATGTTAGTTGGGTTCGGTTTAACAGCGCTCTCATTGCAAGCAAGAGAAGATACAGCTTGAGTATTTGTCTCTCCCTTGTATTCTCTTAGCATATCATCAACAACAACAATATTATTTCCATCAGTACAGATCTCTTTGGATGCAACTCTTTTATTCGCCACAACTACACCATCTCGCAACACATTACATATATCTTTAGATGAAGTTCTCTCATTAGCAACAACAATAGCATCAGCACCAACAGTTAAAGCAGACGAAGAAGCACTCAAATCAGAAGAATGTGAAAATAATGTGGGCTTTGTATTTACTATTTCACCGCTTGTAGGGGCATTAACAGCATGAGTTGGTAAATAATTACCAGTACCAATAACATTCTCTGTATTTACATTATCCAATACTTGAATGTTAGTAATAATGGGCGCATTATCATCTTTACGCACATCACCAATTTCATTTCTTTCACTCGAGCCAGAGACCAAATGATCTTTCGATGTACTTGCCAGCATTTTATCTACAGATTTATCTAACCTCTCACACATTAAAGTTTTTATGTTTTCCTTTAACTCTTTAATTTCGGCAGAGAGCACGCAAACAGCAGCAACTAAGTCTTTAGATGTTTTAAGACAATCATCACATTTATAGACAATGTTTTTTAATTTATGAATCGCATTATAAATTGAAGGTTCATTAATATCAGCACAAAACAAATGAAGTTTCGATTTACAAATGCAACATTTCATATATTTGTTACTTTGAAATGGTTTGTAACATTTAAAACACACAGATTTTGGCGGAGAATACATTGCTTGCGACTGTTTGTAACAACATTCAGGCATAGGATTATTAACAAAAAAATTCAAAAAAAAACTGTGGCTCCTCAGTTTAAAATTAAATTAAAATTTTGGTAGGTTAACTTTGGCACTAGTGGCAACCGTGGTGCCAATATGGCTAATTTTTTACCTTTAGTAGAATATCCTTACATACAAATTAAAGAAATCGAATTTCGATTTTTGCGAGGTCACTTTGATCTGTATTACATTTCCCATTTCAATTCAAATTCTAATTGTAATTTTGGAATTTCTCGTTAAAAGTCGATAAGACCAATTTGGACAAATCGTCCTTTGAAAAACTAACTTATAATACCCTGTTCCACAGTGTGGAGCAGGGTATAATTACCATCAGTTGACTATCAACACTGGTTCAGTAAATTTTGAGAAGCAATTAAGTTCGTTTTGTCGATTTTCAAAAAAAAAGTTAATAAGCCGAATTTGAAGCCTTAATAAAATGGATATTGAAATTAAATTTTTTTAATGGAAAAATCAAGTTTCGGCTTTTGTATCACTATGTCAAATTGGTCCAATAATAATAATCGGCTGCGATGCCGGAGCAGAGTCAACATAAACGTTAGGATTCATATTCAGTAATAACCACGGTCGCTTAATTTTGCTCTTATTTGGGAGGTGTCCACTTTTGGGAAGTTAATTTTAAATGTTAATTTTGTAAGATACAAGTATTGTCCCTGTGTCCTTTTTCATATTGTCCAAGTTTGGCAGGCTTCACTGTAACTTATTAACCCTATATCTACAAAATTTGTTTGAAAACCACGATAAGAAAATTTGTTTACCCGTTACCGTTGTCTCCTGTCTTACAAAATTTGTTTTTATTTAGGGTATATGCCTACATTTACTAATTACCAATTGCCGATGAAATGAATGAATGATTGAAAGTGAAAACACTGTTATCAAACTATCCAAACACTATTTTAATTACCTCTCATTAATTTTCAATTAACCAAAGTGTCGATTTTTTCTCAAAGTCAAACGCAATTAGTATTTCGATCACAAGGGAATATTTACAGCACCATTTAGCCGTACATTTATTGTTTCCACACTGATTCGATTGAAGATTAAGATTTGTTTTTTAACTCTTATCTATATCAATATATTTTAAACGCAATCATAATAAATCGTCAAATGTCATATACTCATATGGTATTCACAATGAGATCGATAAATATATCCATACATACATATGCCATACGTAATTGCCCCCCAAGTTTACACCGAAACAAATTTTTTCTGATGCAACAAATTTTTAATTGCATTTATGTATTTTAGTTTTTAAAATTTTATCAATTAGTTTTTAATTGTTTTAATTAAAAATGTAATTGGTTTTGATCGCAAACCTCAATCTTTTTAATTGAGTCATTCAATTTATTTATATAAAATTATTAATTGCCTTTAAATAATTTTCTTGTTACTTTTAGTCTATACTTTTTATTTGGAAATTAAATGATTTGGATAATATGCATACGGAAAAAAGTCTTCATAAATATTTTTAATTGGAAATATTTTGTATTTAATTAAAATATTAATTGGAATAAATAACTCAATTCATCATCCTAACTGACTTTATGCTTTCATTTGATTTAAAATTAATTGTATCATTTAATTTTTTAATTGACCAAGTTTTCAACTTCATGCAGCTTTTTTTTATACCCTTCACCACTACTGTGGTACAGGGTATAATAAGTTTGTGCATTTGTATGTAACGCCAAGAAGGAGTAATCATAGACCAACCTTTTAGTATACGGATCGGCTTAGAATTAAATTCTGAGTCGATTTAGCGATGTCCGTCTGTATGTTGGTGTATATTTGTGTGCAAAGTACAGCTCGCAGTTTTCGTCCGATTGTCCTAAAATTTGGTATAGGGTCCTGTTTCGGCTCAAAGACGATCCCTATTGATTTTGGAAAAAATCGGTTCAGATTTAGATATAGCTGCCATATATATTTTTCACCGATCTGGTCATAATTGGCGTGTATATCAACCGATCTTCCTCAAATTCCGTACATCCGAATATTTTATGAGTCTCGAAAAACTTGCAAAATATCAGCCAAATCAGTCCAGATTTAGATATAGCTCCCATATATAGCTTTCGCCCGATTTACACTCATATGACCACAGAGGATAATTTTTTGCTCCGATTTAGTTGAAATTTTGCACAGGGAGTAGAATTAGCATTGTAGCTATGCGTGCCAAATTTGGTTGAAATCGGTTCAGATTTAGATATGGCTCCCATATATATCTTCCACCGGTATGGACTTATATGGTCCCAGCAGCCAGATTTTTGGCCGAATTTGGTTGAAATTTTGCACTAGGAGTACAATTATTAGTATAGTCAAGTGTGCAAAATTTGATTGAAATCGGTTCAGATTTAGATATGGCTCCCATATATATCTTTCGCCCGATATGAACTTTTATGGTCCCAGCAGCCAGATTTTTGGCCGAATTTGGTTGAAATTTTGCACTAAGAGAACAATTATTAGTATAGTCAAGTGTGCAAAATTTAATTGAAATCGGTTCAGATTTAGATATAGCTCCCATATATCTTTCGCCCGATATGGACTAATATGGTTCTAATAGCCAGAGTTTTGGCCCAATTTGGTTGAAATTTTGCACAGGTAGTAGATTTAGTATTGTAGGTATGCGTGCCAAATTTGAGTGAAATCGGTTCAGATTTAGATATAGATCCCATATATAGCGTTCGCCCGATTTACACTCATATGACCACAGATGCCAATTTTTTACTCCGATTTAGTTGAAATTTTGCACAGGGAGTAGAATTAGCATTGTAGCTATGCGTGCTAAATTTGGTTGAAATCGGTTTAGATTTAGATATATCTCCCACATATATGTTTTTCTGATTTCGACAAAAATGATCAAAATACCTACATTTTCCTTGTAAAATCGCCACTGCTTAGTCGAAAAGTTGTAAAAATGACTCCAATTTCCCTTAACTTCTAATACATTTATATCGAGCGATAAATCATAAATAAATTCTTGCGAAGTTTCCTTAAAATTGCTTAAGATTTAAATGTTTCCCATATTTTTTTACTAAAATTGTGTTCCACCCTAGTGCATTAGCCAACTTAAATTTTGAGTCTATAGATTTTGTAAAAGTCTATCAAATTCTGTCCAAATCGGGTGATATTTAAATGTATGTATTTGGGACAAACCTTTATATATAGCACCCAACACATTTGACGGATGTGATATGGTATCGAAAATTTAGATCTACAAAGTGGTGCAGGGTATAATATAGTCGGCCCCGCCCGACTTTAGACTTTCCTTACTTGTGTTTGAAATATTTTTGTGATATTTTGTCTGTGTGTGTATAGCTCTCGGCGTTATATTTTTTTCAGTGCATTTAGCACCAAATATAATTCATCCACAACTTGTGGGAAAAATGTCTCGATTTGCACTAACAAAATCATTGAGGTTTTCTAGACTGTTTTTTTACATTATATGAGTAGTCTATGTTACTGCCTTATCTCAATAAGGCCCCTTAAAGCCAAATGTGGTATAAAATATTTTGATTAAAAATATTGCTATCGATAATTTCTTGAAGCACGTTTATTGTTAATAGCATTTGAATGAATCGTTGTGAGTTTCCTTTTTTTGAGTCACGCGGACATAGACGAAAATCAAAATTCAAATAGAATTTTTAGATAAACGTTTTGTGTGTCAGACGTACATGTACACATTATTCAGTCAATTCTATAAGTAATAAGAGAGGGCATTCCATGACAAAACAATTACTGGCTAATCGAAAATGTATGATCCTATTTGGTCGATTTTCCAACGACATCTATCGATACGAATATACATTTTCCATTAGTCAATAATTGGGTATGTCTATGTATTTTAATTTTTTTTTTTTACAAAACAGAGAAGTGGGATAATGCTAGACTCTGCGAAAACTGTGACAGTTTGTCTGGCAAGTTTTGATACACCTATCATATAGCGCTGGTATTGCACCATCGGAATATCAATTGTGTCGGTCTATGGCAGAACTCTCTACAGTTGGCTTCAAGCATGCCAAAATTACTTGTCGCAGATTTTCGCCGAAAACAGAAAATATTTATACTTGAATAATGACAAAGAGTACTCGACCAAAATGGTACAAATAAATCCTAAGAAATAAAGGATTTTCTATGATAAGAAATTTAAATTCTGTAGTAAAATCAAGAAATATTACTTCTAGTCTTTGGTACTTTGGATGATACCAAAGTACAAGAGTGAATTGCATTATGAGTAAGTCAGTAAGGTGTCATAAAATAGTAAAGTGCAATTCACTCTTGTTTTATTTAATTACCTGGCCCTGATGAAGATTGACGATGTCAAATCGAAATATTGGCTTAAATAAACTCAAATAGAAAACATCTGGAGTTTTTTCATTAATGACATCGAGCTGTACTAAAACCAAAAATAAAATTTTATTTCTATAGAAAATTTTATTTCTACTAAATATTTTGTCGAAATTTTATTTCTGTTGGAAGTAGCATTGTAATGCTACTGGACAAAAATATATCGGTCTAATATACTTTGCATTATTTTAACTTGCTACTTTAATTTTGAAATTTATTTTTTTCATCAAGTATGCTTTTTGAATATTTTAATTTGAGTTTTCTTCTACTTTTAAATATTGAGTATGACAATAATTTTATTCATTCAGTTTTAACTTTTGAATTGACAAGTTGTGAGACTAAAATATAAAGACTTAAAAAACAATTGTTTGTGTGTGTATTCATTTGGAAAATTAGATTGTTCTGGAATTCTAATAGGTTATGGGCCCAGACAACGCCCCGTAACTAAAAAAAAAAGACATGGATAAACTAAAAAGAAATATTAAGCCTTTTGAAATATTAAGCCATCAAAAGGCTTAATATTTCTTTTTAGTTTATCCATGTCTTTTTTTTTTAGTTACGGGGCGTTGTCTGGGCCCATAACCTATTAGAATTCCAGAACAATCTAATTTTCCAAATGAATACACACACAAACAATTGTTTTTTAAGTCTTTATATTTTAGTCTCACAACTTGTCAATTCAAAAGTTAAAACTGAATGAATAAAATTATTGTCATACTCAATATTTAAAAGTAGAAGAAAACTCAAATTAAAATATTCAAAAAGCATACTTGATGAAAAAAATAAATTTCAAAATTTCCATATGGAAATTTCGGGTTAAATCTCTTTTGGCTGAAATTGATGTTCTAAAAGTGGTTGAAAATGATGCTCCTGATAATGTTACCGAGGAATGGAAAAAGTGTGAAAGAAATGCTAAGAGTGTTATAATTGAGTATTTAGGACATTCTTTCTTGGGATTTGCCAGAGCTGAATGCTCAGCTAAACAAATTTTCAAGAATCTGGATGCTATATATGAGCGAAAGAGTATTGCATCACAATTGGCTATACGAAAAAAATTATTATCTTTGAAATTGAAGGAGGATATACCACTATTGAACCATTTTAATATTTTTGATGATTTAATCACGGAGTTGTTGGCTTCAGGTGCAAAACTTGAAGAAATGGATAAGGTATCCCATTTACTAATAACATTGCCGTCATCCTATGATGGAGTAATTACTGCTATTGAGACATTATCTGAAGACAATTTGACACTGGCATTTGTAAAAACTCGTTTACTTGACCATGAAATTAAACTGAGAAATGATAGCAAAGACACTAGCTCTAAAATACTGCAAGCAGTAAGCGAAAAGCCGCATTCATTTAATAACTTCACTCAAAAGGATAAACAACGTAGGACGCAATTTAATACCACAAAACGTGTGAAACCCTCCCTGAAATGTCATCATTGCCATAAACTTGGTCATATTAAAAAGAACTGCTACATTTACAAGAATTTATTGAGTTCTAAAAATTTCGGGAAAGCAAAAATAGCCCACACAGCCGTTCAATCTGGAGAAGGATTTGCTTTTATGGTGAGCAGTAAGGATATTTTTTGTCAAAAGGGCAGTGTTCAATTTTTGCTGGACTCCGGAGCATCAGATCATATTATAAATGACGAAAAGCTTTACACAGACTACATCAATTTAAAACCTCCAACGAAAATATCAGTTGCGAAATGTGGAGAATATATATATGCATCAAAACGAGGCACTGTGAGAATATGGAGCAACAACCAATATCAAATAACCCTTGAGAACGTCTTGTTTTGCAAAGAAGTTCCACAAAACCTCCTTTCAATAAGAAAAATGCAAGATGCTGGAATGACTATTGAATTTAATACGCGAGGTGTCGAAGTCCGCAAGGATAAGAAAGTGATTATTGAAGGTAAATGTGAAAATAATGTTCCAATAATTTCTTTTTGGTCTTGTGGTGACTTTCAAGCTTCCAGTGCTATCGATAGCACTGGTTACCGTTTGTGGCATGAACGGTTGGGGCATATTAGTAGAGGTAAATTCTTGGACATAAAAAGTAAGGAAATGTTTAGTGATTCTGTTATATTGAAGAATGTCAGTCCTGATGACTTATTGTGTGAGGCATGTATAAATGGTAAATTATCAAGGCAGAGTTTTAACAAGATTAAAAACAAAGAACATGTCAGAAGGCCATTATTTATTGTGCATTCAGATGTCTGTGGTCCAATTACCCCCGCAACACTAGACGGAAAGAGCTATTACGTAATTTTCATAGACCAATTTACTCATTATTGTGTGTCTTATATATTAACTTACAAGTCTGATGTATATTCTGCTTTTAAAGATTTTGTTGCCAAAAGCGAGGCTCATTTTAATTTGAAAGTCGTTAATTTGTATATTGATAATGGAAGAGAATATTTGTCAAATGAAATGCGCGAGTATTGTACTAATAAAGGCATAAGTTATCACTTGACTGTTCCATATACCCCACAATTGAATGGCGTAGCTGAGCGCATGATTAGAACGATTACCGAAAAAGCTCGTTCAATGGTAAGCGGTGCAAAATTAGACAAGTCTTTTTGGGGAGAAGCTGTTCTTACAGCAACATATTTGATAAACAGAAGCCCGAGTAAAGCACTAAAAGATTTCTCAAAAACACCGTTTGAAATTTGGCATGGAAAAAAGCCAGCTTTGAAATTTTTGAAAGTATTTGGCTCTACTGTATATGTACATAATAAAAATAGGAAAAGGAAGTTCGATGAAAAATCATCAAAGGCAATACTGGTTGGATATGAGCCAAATGGATATAAATTGTGGGATATGGAAACAGGAAAATTTTTTACGGCACGAGATGTAATTGTTGACGAAACTAATATGAAAAATTCCAGAACTACAGTGGAATTCCGGAATGACAGTACGGAATATGAGCATTGCAAAATCCAGAATGAGAGTACGGATAAAGAATTAGATCAAACACTGAGAGTTGTTATCCCGAATGAGAGTAAGGATATTATGTCAAGTGATTGTGGTACAAAAGAACAGTCTACTGTTGTAGTCCCGAATGAGAGTAAGGATATTAAGTCAAGTTGTGGTATAAATGAACCATCAACTGTTGTAGTCCCGAATGAGAGTACGGACATTATACCTCGCAATAATATATCGGATGAAAATCCAAGATGCTTGGAAGATAAATCAAATATCAGAAGAAGTGAACGTTTAAAAGAGAAACCCCGCGTAAACTATGATGAGTGTGAGTCAGCCTTAAATAGTTGTATATTAGTTGCAACAGCTTTTGTTGATAATGTTCCAAAATCATTTGATGAAATTGAGCTCAGAGATGATAAGTTGTGTTGGAAGAAAGCTATTGAGGAAGAACTTCATTCTCATTTCTCAAATCAGACATGGGCAATAGTTACAATGCCTAGTAATACAAATGTGGTGGACTGCAAGTGGATTTTTAGTTTAAAACATGATGAGTTTGGGAATCCCGTAAGGTATAAGGCCAGATTAGTGGCAAGGGGTTTTACGCAGGAATACTTAGTTGATTATGATGAGACGTTTGCCCCAGTAGCAAGAGTTTCCAGTTTTCGAATATTGATGTCCATTTCTAACCAGTACAATTTAAAAGTTCATCACATGGATGTAAAAACAGCCTTTCTAAATGGTGTTTTAAAGGAAGAAATTTACATGAAGATTCCACAGGGTTTGTTATGTGAGAAAGGAAAAGTTTGTAGACTGAATAAGGCAATATATGGGCTTAAGCAAGCAGCAAGATGTTGGTTCGAAGTTTTCGATAAGGCATTAAAAGATATTGGATTTATTAGCTCACCTGTAGATCGTTGTATTTATTTTCTTGACAAAGGCAAGTCATCAGAGAATATATATGTACTGCTGTATGTGGACGATTTGGTTATTGCTTCAGGAAATGAATCAACCATTACCAATTTTAAGGTGTATTTGATGAATAGATTCAAAATGACTGACTTAAAAGAGATTACATTTTTCATTGGAATGAGGATTGAGCGAAATGATAGTAGTTTGATTCTGAGTCAGTCTGCTTACATTAACAAAATACTTGTGAAGTTTGGAATGAATGATTGCAAATCAGTTGCTAGTCCTCTTCCGATCAGGCTAAATTATGATGCCTTAAATTCAAATGAAAACTATGAGGCTCCGTGTCGTAGTTTAATTGGTTGTTTAATGTACATCATGCTTTGTACAAGACCTGATCTAAGTACTTCGGTGAATATTTTGAGCCGTTATAGTAACAAGTCTAATAGAGAATTATGGCAGTGTCTTAAAAGGGTCCTTAGGTATCTTAAAGGTACCATTGATTTGAAATTAGTATATGAGAAGAAATCAGACAGTGCAACCTTGCTCAAAGGTTATGTGGACTCAGATTGGGGTGGAAACGAAAATGATAGAAAGAGCACTACTGGCTTTTTGTTCAAGATGTATGACCATAATTTAATTTGCTGGAATACAAGGAAACAGGCCTCTGTGGCAGCATCCTCAACCGAGGCAGAATACATGGCATTATTTGAAGCAGTACGGGAGGCACGATGGTTGAAGTCTTTGTTGAAAAGTATTGGTATAGATTTGGATGTTCCAATTTTGATTTATGAGGATAATCAAGGATGCTTAAGCATAGCTAATAACCCCTCATGCCACAAAAGATCTAAGCATATTGACATTAAATACCACTTTGCTCGAGAACAAGTTGAAAATAAATTAATTAAACTTGAGTTTATTTCCACAGAAAAGCAGCTGGCTGACATCTTAACAAAACCTTTGGCGGCCCCCCGTTTTCTGGATATGAGAGAACAACTTGGATTAAAAGAAGTTTAAATATTTTTATTAATATGGCCTGATTAGGTTTTTCTGGGTTTTCCTAATCCTTGCAGCGAATGCTGGGTCATATGATTATTTTCCCAGAATAAACAACTTGTAATGAATAACGTTTTTTTTTTCTATTATATTTGAAGTATCCGATATATTTTTGAGGAGGCGTGTTGGAAGTAGCATTGTAATGCTACTGGACAAAAATATATCGGTCTAATATACTTTGCATTATTTTAACTTGCTACTTTAATTTTGAAATTTATTTTTTTCATCAAGTATGCTTTTTGAATATTTTAATTTGAGTTTTCTTCTACTTTTAAATATTGAGTATGACAATAATTTTATTCATTCAGTTTTAACTTTTGAATTGACAAGTTGTGAGACTAAAATATAAAGACTTAAAAAACAATTGTTTGTGTGTGTATTCATTTGGAAAATTAGATTGTTCTGGAATTCTAATAATTTCTATAAAAATTTTTCGTTAAAATTTTATTTCTTTAGAAAATTTTGTCAAAATTTTATTTTTACAGACAATTTTGTCAACATTTTATTTCTATAGCAAATTTTGTCAAAATTTTATTTCTATATCAAATTTTGTCAAAATTTTATTTCTATAGACAATTTTCTCAAAATTTTATTTCTATAGCAAAGTTGGTCAATATTTTATTTCTATAGAAAATTTTCTCAAAATTTTATTTCTATAGCAAATTTTTCTCAATTTTATTTCTTCGAAAATTTTGTCAAAATTTTATTTCTATAGAAAATTTTGTCTATTTTTTTTTGTAATTTTTAATTTTAATTTATTTATTTTCATATGTAACTAAGCCTTACAAAGGCCTTATACAGTTATTTAAAACAACATTTTAAATACTACTACTCAAGGTTAGGTTAAAGTGGCAGCCCGATTAAGATTCAGGCTCACTTAGACTATTCAGTCCATTGTGATACCACATTAACTAAAAGTACCTATTACATATGGGCACTTCTAGTTTTTATACTACTACTCAAATTCTCTTATTTCTAACATTAATATACTAACAATAATACAACAACAGGATACTACTCTATTATATTATTATATTCTATTTTCTATAGAAAATTTTGTCAAAATTTTATTTCTATAGAATTTTTTGTCAAATTTTTATTTCTAACATATAGAAAATTTTGTCAACATTTTATTTCTATAGAAAATTTTGTCAAAATTGTATTTCTATAGAACATTTTGTCAAAATTTCAATTCGTTTTGTTTATTGTTGGTTTACTCTTCAATCATTATTGTTGTTTTGATTTCAGCTTAAAGCCATGCAATGACTAAACTACAAGTATAGCTTAACCAACAGAGGAAAAGTATGCTTGTCAAATTTATTTGGGGAAAGCCCTATAGACTGCAAGATGGTTGGATGTAGAGCTGTTTTGAAATTACCACATTCTTCATCAGCATCATCTGCCTCTACTAACGAAACTATCAACCAATTATCACAATAAGTTCGGGTAATTCACTCAACCCAAAGTGAACTACACTTGATCCTCCCGAAAAAAGGTTTTGATAGGCGGCTACTGCCTAAACAAATTAGCAAGCATATTTCTTTTCCTTTGCCAAACTCAAATCATTGATTTGAATGCATCGATTTGAATTTTGTCAAAATGTTATGTCTATAGAAAATTTTGTTAAAATTTTATTTCTATAGAAAATTTTGTCAACATTTTGTTTCTATAGAAAATTTAGCCAAAATTTTATTTCTATATAACATTTTGTTAAAATTTTATTTCTATAAACATTTTGGTCAAAATTCTATTTCTATAGAAACAATTTGTCAACATTTTGTCATAGTTTTATTTCTATAGAAAATTTCCTCGAAAATTTTTTTTCTATAGAAAATTTCCCCGAAATTTTACTTCTATTAAAAATTTTGTCGAAATTTTGCTTCTATTAAAAATTTTGTCGTAATTTTACTTCTATAAATTTCGTCGAAATTTCATTTTTATAGAAAATATCGTCGAAAATTTTTTCTATTAAAAAATTTAGTCGAAATATTATTTCTATAAAAATTTTTTGTCGAAATTTTATTTCTATAGAAAATTTTGTAAAAAAATTTATTTTTATTCAAAATTTTGTCAACATTTTATTTCTATAGAAAATTTTGTCAAAATTTTATTTCTATAGAAAATTTTGTTAAAATTGTATTTCTATAGAAAATTTTGTCAACATTTTGTTTCTATAATTTTGTCGAAATGTCATTTCTATAAAAATTTTGTAAAAATTTTATTTTTATTCAAAATTTTGTCGAACTTTATTTCTATAGAAAATTTTGGCAAAATTTTATTTCTATAGAAAATTTTGTTAAAATTGTCAACATTTGTCAAATTTTGTCAACATTTTGTTTCTATAGAAAATTTTGTCAATTTTTTTTACGTTTTGTTTGTTATTGTTGGCTTCTCTTCAATCGTTATTGTTGTTTTTGATCTCAGCTTAAAGCCATGCATTGACTAAACTACAAGTGTAGCTTTACTATAAAATATTTCGTCGAAAATTAATTTCTATAACAACATTTTATCGTTGTATGGACGATTACTTATGGTCTTTTTCATTTTTTTTCAGACAAACAATACGAGAAACGTGGGGAAATACTACAGAATTTAACTATCAAATGTTTGAAAAATTACATGCACACATGAGTGGAAAATATCTACAGCCGAAAAAACAGCGTCTGAAGTTCTATCACGAGTATTTGAAAATGAATGGAAATGTGAGTATATAAAATCCATAGACACGTGCATTGTAAAACAAAAAAAAAAACTATTTTGCACTTCGAAATCGAAAAGAGTAATCGGTGCGATTCAGCTGCACGTTTCTCCAAATTAGTGAAGTACATAAAAACTTGCCGCAAATGCTATTTAATGGGAACATATTGAGTGCCGGAAAAAGCTCTATTGTTTATACCACATGAATAACATATAGTTTCATTTTTGTCTGATGCTTGTATCTCGAACTACGTCATCTGTTGGCAATCGTGTTGTTAGTAATTTGCGCTCCCAATATTTTTTTGTATGCAAGATGAACCTGTTGCAAAGCGTAGTAGAATATGATAAGCATTGAAAAAGGTTCTTGACTGCTTTGAAAAAAGAAAGATAATCAAGGGGACGAAAACGCTGTAAAACATCCGTATTCTGCCGATCATTATTAAACTAATGATACGACTGCTATTTAATTTAGGAAAGGACCAAAGAAAAGTCATATGGATTTATAATTAGAATCGCTATCTATCCGTCAGTTGTCCAACATATGCACCTCCCTCAAAAATTCTATTTCTTTATGAAGTTACAAGAACTCGAAGTTATATTACTCAGTTTTAACCTCTGTGGTATTTTTGAATAATTCTATTTGTATGACATTTAATCATATTATTCCAATGTTTATTTTTAGCAAACCTCAATAATCCCTCCAGCCACAATACCAGTACGTGTGGTTTTTCTCTTGGGTCAATCGAAACAAGACAGTGCTATGTATGCCAAGAATGGACCAGCACCAGGAGAGAAAACGACCAATGGCGTATTTGGAAATGAAACTCTATCTCGCTTACGGCAGGAAGCTGATCAATATGATGATATCATACAAGAGCAATTTATCGATTCCTATAATAATTTAACTATCAAATCTGTGATGGCTTTAAAATGGATACAAAGCCGAGGATGTTATAAACAGTCAGCATTTTTCATGAAAGTGGACGATGACACATTCGTCAATATACCCAATCTTTTGCATTTTCTATTGGGTGGAACGGTTCCATTGTACAACGATACCTTGGATTACTATGATAGTAATTCATTTCAAACTCTATCGTCTGTGAATCGTCTAAATGCCACCAAGGATTATATGGTTGGTTATAAATTTTGTAAAGCTCCAGTTCTATCGAATGTGAAAAGTAAATGGTACATGCCCTACTATATGTATCAACAAAATGAATATCCGCATTATCTATCCGGTTCTGGTTATCTTATGTCCATGGATGTGGTGCCCAAATTATATAAGGCTGCCCTAAATACCTCTTTGATTTATTTGGAAGATGTCTATGTTACCGGTATGTGTGCAGAAAAGGCCCATTTGAAACGTCATCACCATCCTCTATTCAATTATAGTAAATCGAAACATATGTGTACCTTAAAGGGAATGATCTCAATGCATAAATTGAGAGTGGAGGATATGTATGCTTCCTATAATTTTGTAACAAATTATACATATCAATGCTCGCCGCCCGGTAAATATTTCAAACGTATACGTTTGCGAAGATTAAATGGTTGTTTTTAATGATAACACTATGCAACAAATTAAACATAAGAGATTACAGCACTCCCTCGAATCACTGCATTGAGTTAAAAGGTAAACTTCTGCAAACTGATCGCAAATGTGTTATGATTAATTTATAATGTATGTTATAATTAACTTATAAAAAAATTAACAAAGCTCAAAGATACTAGGCCTGTCTTGTAGGTAGTTTGAAACAACAACATAAGCAAATCTTGGGTATCCTTTAACATAGATCGCATTTAAGAAATTCAACATTCAAACCCAGTTTGAAGCTTTGCAATATTGAGCTTAAGAATAAAGTTAACCTTCTGTGATATCTCAATGGACAATATGGTCCGAGTATGTCTGTAACAACCAATAACCAACCACTTCATCTAACCTAACCTAAGATTGACTTCTAGATTAGATTTTGTACTTGAAGGCGAATGTTTAAAAATCTTGAAAGATATCATCCCCTGAACATATATTTAAAACTGAACCGAAATAGCTGATATTTGGTAGATCTAAGTGATACAATATTCCGAAGGAATTCTCTTTGTAAGAGGAACGAAATTCTTCATTGTTTTGCAACCAAAAAAAAGAAAACTATTCAATAAAAGAACGACGGGAAAAACAAGGGCACCGACTTTCCCCGTTACACTGCTCCCCCTCCTCGGCTCTGTTGATGTTTCTGAATGATCAATTTAGACTTTCGATTCATTAGGATCCTGTATTTCTTATATATTGATATTTCTGCTATGATTGGTGTATTGATGATGTGGTCGGTGTATGGTGCATCCAAAGTCGACGAAGGGTTGGAGAGCGGAGAGTTCCCTCTCGACAAATGTCTTCAATGCTTGGACCATAGTGTGGTACTTCAATGATGCTGGTCGGTTGTTAGCCCTTTCTTCGCTAGTCGTGATTAGTCGGGCATTCTCCCGCAAACCTATATCCTCGGCGTTATTCGAGTCCGCACACTGGGACAAAATGGCGTGACTGCAGTGAACTCGTCGGATGGCACCATGCAATTCTGGGAGTGTGTCTGGCGATACCACTATGTCCACCGTGGTGCAATGGTTAGCATGCCCGCCTTGCATACACAAGGTCGTGGGTTCGATTCCTGCTTCGACCGAACACCAAAAAGTTTTTCAGGGGTAGATTATCCCACCTCAGGAATGCTGGTGACATTTCTGAGAGTTTCAAAGCTTCTCTAAGTGGCTTCACTGCAATGTGGAACGCCGTTCGGACTCGGCTATAAAAAGGATGTCCTTTGTCATTGAGCTTAACATGGAATCGGGCAGCACTCAGTAATAAGAGAGAAGTTCACCAATGGGTATCACAATGGACTGGCAATCCCACGGCGGCGGGTTCTACGCACCGGATTGACCCGATGGATACCAGCTATCGGCCAGCGGCTGCCACCTCAGTGTACGTGTTGTCTCGTCCGTTTTTTCGTGTTGGAGAAGGTGCATCCCGGGGAGCCTTCTCCGCCTGCTTTTGGTCCGAGCCGGGATAGAGGAAAACCCCGGACCATGGTACTGTGCCGTCTGCCGAAATCGAATTCACCATCGCTCGGTTTCGGTGAGGTGTAACCGGTGCATGGAATGGGTGCACTTCCGGAACTGCTCCGGCCTAACATCGCTGCGGGAGTATAGTCAAACTGACTTCGTGGCAGGATGCTGTGCCAATGACAGCAGCAGTGGGTCATCTGATTATGTGACCCCACCGACTTCTCCCGCACAACAATATTCTCCGCCGCAGCATCTTACACCGAATATTGTTGTACCAGTTCCGGAGAGTGCATCATTTTTGCAATTTAATTGCAACGGGCTCCGTGGTAAGATTAGTGAGATCGTAGACTTTATGAATCGGAAAAGGATAAGGGTCGCGGCGATCCAGGAAACAAAGCTGAATCCCACCTGCAGCCTACGACATTGTGATGGGTACAATGTCCTACGGAAGGATCGCACAAGAAATGGAGGTGGTGGCCTGGCTTTCATATTACACCGTTCCGTGCAGTATAGACCTATCACGCTTGTGCTAGACACTAATGACCCGTACATGGAATGTATGGGGGTAGCAGTTAAGTGTGGGGCTGCCGAGATAGAGCTATACAATGTGTACATACCGCCGGTTGGTAGCTGTGCTCCTGGTTATAGCCCAAACATTGAGTGGTTGTTGAGCGGGCATAACCGATTGGTTCTAGGAGATTTTAATGCCCACCATGAACTTTGGCATTCTCTCCTGGGTAATGACCAGAGGGGCATAGCTTTGGCAGAGCAGATAGACGACTCCACATTTTGCACGGTGAACGAAGAGGCCCCCACGAGAATTATGGGTGACTGCAGCAGTTCGCCAGATTTATCGTTAGCATCGCCTGGTCTGATAAATGACGTCTCCTGGCAACCCGTCATTTCATTGGGTTCGGACCACCTCCCCATAATTCTCACCATCAACCGACCCTCCGATTTCATAACCTCTGAACGCCGGACGTTTATTAATCAAAAGAAAGCCAACTGGGAAGGCTTCAGAGAATACACCGATCGCCGCTTCAGTGAGCTCCCGTCCCCCTCACATGTTCATGTTGCCCAGAGGGAGTTCCGGGACATCATCAACGCAGCAGCCGCTCGCTTCATACCCGCTGGTCGAATTGCCCAGGTGAGGCCCAACTTCCCAGCCGAAGCGGCGGGACTCGCAGACGAGCGTGATGAACGCCGTCGTGCTAACCCTGCTGATCCTAGAATCAGAGAACTAAATCTAGAGATTAGTAAGATAGTCGACGAGCACAAGCGGAACACTTGGTTAGAGCACCTGAAGCAATGTAACTTAGGAACAGGAACTGGTAAATTGTGGTCAACAGTTAGAGCCCTCTCGAACCCCTCCACAAGGGATGATGGGATTTCAGTCACATTTGGCGACGTGACTGTGACTGATCCGAAGAGGTGCGCCAAATACTTCAACCGACAGTTTGTCGAGCATCCCGAGAGTGATAGAGCGAAAAGGAGAGCCACCCGTCGTGTACGTGGTCTCCGAGCCGATGACACACCACAATTTACTGCAGCCGAAGTTACCAATGTCATCAACAGCGCGAAACCATCTAAGGCGCTGGGCCCTGACGGAATTTCAATGCTAATGCTGAAGCATCTGGGAATACTGGGAGTTGAGTACCTGACCAGACTCCTCAATTTGTCTTTGGAATCACACATTATACCCGATGTCTGGAAAATGGGAAGGGTGATTCCACTACTGAAACCGGGCAAAGATTCGAGCAAAGGTGAATCGTACAGACCGATATCCCTTCTCTCGCCAGTAGCCAAGACACTTGAGGCATTACTCCTCCCCAGCCTTGTGGAGAATTTTCCAGCTGCCCACCATCAACATGGATTCCGTAAGGTACATAGTACGACAACAGCCTTACATGCCATTTCGACACATATTAATAAGGGACTTAACCAGCCCAGGCCGTGTCACAGGACGGTCCTCGTGGCGCTTGACCTATCGAAAGCATTCGATACGGTCAACCATGCCACATTATTTGAGGACATCGAGAATACGTCCCTACCGGCAGGAGCGAAGCGTTGGGTGCTGAATTATATGTGTGGACGCCAGTCGTACGTGGAATTCAGGGACAGAAAGTCAAGACCGCGTAGAGTTAAACAGGGAGTTCCCCAAGGTGGGGTGATATCTCCGGCACTGTTTAACCTCTACATGTCCTCGATTCCACCCCCTCCTGACGGCGTCGAGATTGTATCATATGCGGATGACTGTACAATCTTGGCATCTGGGCCCAATGTTGATGACATTTGCGATCGGTTGAACGTCTACATAGCTAATCTTACCAGTTATTTCACTGCGAGAAACTTGAGGATATCCCCCACCAAATCCTCAGCCACACTATTTACTACATGGACGGCAGAAGTGCGCAGGCAGTTGAATATCAGAGTCGATGGAGTAATAATTCCGACCACAAATTACCCCAAGATTCTTGGGGTCACATTCGACAGCCTTTTTAGGTCATCTGCCCATGCCACTGCAATATGTAATAAGCTCCGTGGTAGAAACAAGGTCCTCAAGTCACTAGCCGGCAGTACTTGGGGTGCGGACAAAGAAACCTTGCTAACTACTTATAAGGCAATTGGCCGGTCAGTGGTAAACTATGCAGCGCCAGTGTGGACACCGCAGACCAGTGATACGCAGTGGAATAACATACAAACCTGCCAGAACGCTGCCCTTAGAACTGCGACTGGGTGTCTCCGCAGCACACCCCTGGATCACCTTTATGTGGAGACAAAGATCATCCCTGTGCGAAGACACAACTACATGCTGTCAAAGCAGTATCTCCTGGGTTGTTATCGCAGTAATCATCCAAACCACCATCTTATGGATACACAACCACCACCCAGGAACGTAAGGGTTGATATACATAATCTAGAGCGCGAGATCCAGCGCTATAAAAGAGAGCCTCTAGATCAAGCAGCGTACCAGGCAGGTTTGAACAGGATTCATGAGGATACTGTAGCTGAAGCGGTGAGAAGCTACAAGGTTAATCCTGTTCTTGGAGTCCGACCACCGCCCATAGCATCGGAGGAAAGAGACCTCCCACGGCAGACTAGGGTAATTTTGGCCCAATTAAGATCAGGCAAGTGCAGCCGCCTCAATTCCTACTTATCGGTGATTGATAGCAGCGTAGCTGACGTTTGTCCAATTTGCAACCAAGGGCCACACGACACGCGTCATCTTTTCTCTTGCCCAGCCAAACCAACCCGACTTACCACCAGATCACTCTGGACACACCCCATCTTAGTCGCAGAGTTCCTTGATCTGCCAACAAGCTGATGTACCAAGCGTATAACATGAAATGGATGAGATCACAATAAACTGTTACAACAACAACAACAACAATGGACTGAATAGTCTAAGTGAGCCTGATACATCGGGCTGCCACCTAACCTAACCTACCACTATGTCCACCGCAATGTCCTACATAATTATCTGATGCTCCGGTTCGGACAAAGTGAGGATCTTGACTGGTTCTTACGTTATTATCCACCAGGAATTCCCTTTAGCATGTTTCGTCCGATTCGTGCGGAGAACGGGGTGGCTAGTTTTTTAGGATATGCTATTAGGGGACGGACTGGATGCCGTCGAGGTCGGGGCGAAGTATATCGTTCATCGCTGTCGGCAGTTTGAAGCCATAGTGGAGATGTTGGCTGCGATGCAACCAATGGCGAAGCATGATGACGGTGGTGTCGAGTAGGCGTGGGACATTCATCACTGTCGGATGAGATGGAGATGTTCTCAATGTTCGACCGAACGCGGTCGATAGGGCACTCTGGTCGTTTCTCCAGTAAATCCGCAGTACTTAGAGATTTCAACGCCAACCTCTCCAGACGTACAGAGCAATTTTTGAAAGGCAGTGCTTCAATGTTCGACCGGACGCGCTCCTGTAAAAGCGCAGCCCTTAACGATTTCAACGCTAACCTCTCCAGACATACGGAGCAAGGACCTTCGTTTTTCGTAAAAGTTCGCGATATTTCCACTGCTCCTTGTAGTAGGCCTTCGTGCGCAGCGGTGGGATAGGGTGTCGAGCGTTTTCCTCGGGATTAATTGTTGGTGGTTTTGTGTTGGATTTGGAATCCTGCTCGGTTCGTTAGCGTCTATTGCGCGTTGTTCCGTGAGTTGAGATACTACTTTTGGCGGAGCGATGGTGATGGTCAGGTAACGTGGTGTTATGGGTGGCTGGGTGTTATATACCCCAAAGACAATCAACTTTAGGAAGATAGGAAATTGGCTTGCGTCATATGCTATGTTCCCACCGACTCGTTTTCCTCATTCGTTTTTCCAAAACACTTCACCGTTCACATCGGGTTGAGATGTTTTAGTTTGACAGTTACCATGGAAACTAAAAATTCACATTTACTCGAAATTCACATATATGCAACCTATGTCCAAATAATTACCGCGAGCGCAAAGGGAAAATTGTTTTTTATGTTATTTTCACATGTCCATGTTCTTAAAAACTTTTGTTTATTAATTTTTTTTCTATGAAACTTATTTCAATATTTTGACATATATTTTAAATGGGGTATGTTATTCGGGGTATATTCCAAATAAGGTGGGTTTACATTCTAAAATTGACGTGTTTTGGAGGAAAACTTGTGTTTTGAACTTGTTTTTTAGTATGGCGAAAACGACTCGTTTTGAAGTGTTTATAAAGGGAAAACATTTCAAACCCCAAAACATGCTTGGTGGGAACACAAAATGTTGCATTTACCATGTTCGTTCCATACATGTTTGTATTTTTTAAATTTCTTTTTCGTTTCTATTTGTTAAATGAAAAACTTAATTTTCTTAATGAAACAATGTTAAATTTTAGGCAACAGCAAAAAAAAAATACATTTTCCCCTTATGGAAATTTATTTCGTGCTCTTAATTTCTTTTTTTATTTTCATTTTAATTTGGTTCGATAAACGAAAATTATTAAACTAAAACCGTAAATGGTTTGATCTCCTCAGTAGTCAATTTCCTATCTTCCTTTGTGTATTGTCTTTGATTTACCCTAGCAGCCCCAATTTTCCAAGAATGTCAACAAGACGGTGTGGTTTTAACATGACGGTGCCACATATAGTCATACTTTATTTGTAATTTTAACCCTCTTATGCCTAAGCCCGCCTTTAGGCGGGCTTCATTTAATAAAAAAGCTTTTAGTAAAACACACCTTAAGACAACAAAAACGGGCAAAATGAAAAGAAAACTTATTTGAAACTATTCAAGAGGCTTTGCAGCATATGCTCAATTTTACCGTATAATTTTTTCTTGCTTAGTTCTCTTGCTTTTGTGTCGTTAACATTGAAAATTTAATCAGCTGGCAAAAAAATTGGGGCATTAGAGGGTTAAAGCCCCATGGCCAATTATAACAAAATTATACAATTCAGTCTACTAAAAAATGCCAATTATTGAGAGACGAGTTCGGTGATCGTTCGAGACCGGTCAATTGTCTATATAGATACGCCCGCTTCAATTGACGCATTGGAAAACATTGAAGCATTTATTCGTTGCGCCGAAATTTTTGAAAGAGTGTAGAAAAATGGGACTAAGCGGATGGACCATTTGAGTTGCAGTCGCGTTCTTCAAATCCTATATTATATGGACCGTACTCTCGATTTTTTGTTGAGGTCAGAAATTGAAACTTAGAAAAACTCCTTTGATACCTGGGAGAAAATGTTTTGTTGCATAGTTTAATATTTGTCAATCAAACATTGGCAATAGGTGGAAGGGGATAAGATGCTATCCTGTTTGTCCATACCTGGCACAAATTTTGAAATCCACGCACTCACTCAATATGTTGTAAGTTTTTTTTTTCTGTTAACATAATATATAAAGATAGCTTCTCTTGAAGTATCTTTACATTAAGCGAGTATTTTAGTTTATAAATTACAAGTAAATTTACAAGTATGTATAGAAATATTTAATGCAATTGTTTTTTTGGTACTGTTAAGCAAAACGACATTTACACATATTCACATAGAGCATAAGTATTAAAGACTCTCATCTCATTTGCACATTAGTTTTGGTGCTCTCTTTCTCTCTCTCTCTCTTTCTATCTACTCAGCAATGATTAAATTACAAAAACATAAATCGGTAAGATGCTTGCCACTTGTACATTTCTATTGTATGTTTCTTTTTTTCTTCTTCCTTTTTTATTTTTTTGAAGAAATTTATTGTTACCATAATTCACACATAAATAAATTCTAGTCTTTAAATGTAAAACGACAATAATTTAGTGTATTTGTATGGTAGAAACCCATATTGTGTTGTATAGAGGCGGATATACTTTTTTTTCCAAAAACCCAAAAAAGATTTTTGAGTATCTCAACTTCAAATCGATTGCATCCTACCCAGACCAATTTTCCGTATTACTTTTACGTTGGCGTGCCATAGACAGTCAAGTACTTCGCAATCTACATTACAAGGTGAGCGAAAATATGATAACCCATTACCGTTGTAATGCTTAAAGGGTTCAGATGCCGATGCATTAGGCTTGGGTAAAACCGTTCACTGTAGTTATATTTTCTAAACCAAACTAGTTCTTTTTCAAATTTTGTGAATAAATTTAGCTTAAAACGTCTGTCATATTAGCATCTATGAAATTCAAAACACATTTCACATTTGCTTTCTCTCTAAACTTCTCTCAGAGAGTGGCTTTTGATAGTGTCAAACAGCTGATCAACGTGGAGTGAAATAATCAAATCTAATCTATGGGGTCAATATGACAAAGGGATGTGCCATGCCCTTAGGCCTACACGGCGGAGTACACAGAAAAAAAATTTAATTGTCAAAAATTAACGTATTTTTTATTACGAAAAAAATCAATAATTTCGTTTTAGTTCCATTTTTTAAAATTTGTTTTCTAATTTTTTTAGTTATCCCCATCGGTACACTTTTCAAACATTTTTTGGAAAATTTTATTATTTTACTTGCCCTTGTTTTTTATACCCACCACCATAGGATTCTGATGTACGGCGTATATTAGGTTAGCTTAGGTGGCAGCCCGATGTATATGGCTCACTTAGACTATTCAGTCAATTGTAATACCGCAGTGGTGAACTTCTCTCCAATCACTGAGTGCTGCCCGATTCCATGATAAGCTCAATGACAAGGGACCTACTTTTTTGATAGCCGAGTCCGAACGGCATTCCACATTGCAGTGAAACCACTTAGAGAAGCTTTGAAACACTTTCAGAAATGTCACCAGCATTGTTGTGGTGGGATAATGCACCGCTGAACTTACTTTTCATTTTCCATTTTCATATTTTGAAGGCAAAAAATTGGAGTTCTAAATTGCAAAATTATCTTTAGTACCATACGAAATTCAAGATGGGCGCATTCATGGTAAAATTTACAAATTTTAAAAGATTTTAAACTAATTTGTAGAAGAAACGAATTTAGTAAATCTTTATGATCCACCCAAGTAAAAAGTGAAACCAGCCTGAAAGAAAATGTAAGTTTATATTAGTAAAATTAAAAAAATATTTTACTAATTCCAACATAATACAAATTATTTATTTTATTTTATTTATTTATTTTTATTTATTGAACATATATAATACAAAAAGCCGTATGGCCAAAAAAACTGTATTACATAGCATATAAATCCTGAGCAACAATATGTCACATTCAATGATAATATATTTTAACCTAAATAATAATAAAAACTTATATAATACAAAAATAATTCAATTTAATGGTCCCCAACCATAAAAACAAAGTAAAATATGATAAACAGACGTTAATTACGAAGTCCAGTTCAGGTAGTGGCAATCATACATTAATAAGACCATTCTATATAATGATTATAATAAGATGTAAACCATCAGAAATTGCGAATGACTATATAGCAAACCTAAGGATCGGAATAATTATAAAAATGATACAAGATTTTACGACGAAACACATTATTACTATAGGAGAAAATACGTAGGTTAAATGGCAGAAAATTCCAACACCTGGCAATCCTGACAACAAATGACCTCATAAACACCGAATTACGAATGAGTGGCACACAAATCTGCGGATTACGTGTTGACCTACTAAACACAAAAGTCCTACACAGTTCGTGAGGTCTACCATCCCTAACTATTTTATAAAAGCTATATAGCATATGATATCTCACAAAGTCCTCAAAACTACATCCCAAGAAGTCCTTCACATGACAAGAGATGTTGTCATACCTTCGAACCCTATACACAAAACGGACAATGGAATTCACAAGTCTTTTTATAGAGAACATATACCTTTCAATGGTACCAGAGTACACTTCGAGACCATACATAACCAGAGACATCAGCATACTATAAGCTATCCCACGTCTCACGGATCTGGGCAAGTAAATATTAGTTGAGTACAACCTTCTCAAACCACTCCAAACACGACCACATACAGCATCAATGTGATGTTTAAAATTAAGAGAAGAATCAAACACCACACCAAGACATTTATGTCTGTCCACAAACTGAATATTCTCACCTCCTAGAGAAACATTTAAATCGGGAAAACTATGGTCCGAAGAGCCAAACATAATCGCCTTAGACTTAGAAAATTATCTATTACCAGAAAACAGACAGCGAAATTTTTTATTGTCGATTTAACGTTATTTTCGTGTTCGTGATGAATAAGATGGTTTTAGTTAAATTTTTTTTTTCAAATGAGAGAATTTTTTTCTTATTTTAATGACGTGAACTAAAAATGAGAAAAAAAATTATGAAAATAGATCATATTTTCCTAAAATGGGTAAAGTTTGCTGAAACTGAGTTCATAAGTTTCCCTCGAATGAGTAAATTTTTCTTAAATTGTGTCCGTCTAGAACTTCATATAGCGCTAAAGATATTTTAATAATTTTTAATTTCATTCTTTCTTTCAAAGATATGAAATTTTATTAAACAAAAAAAAAAGATTATTTTTAATACATTTTCATCTATTTAGGTAGTTCGAGTTTAAGGTGAGTATTAAGTTCGAGTTTAGCCGCTAATTTTCACTAAAGTGAAAACTAAATCAGTAAAAAAAGTTATAAAATTATACATATTTGTTGCAGATTTCATTATAACTTGATGGGGAATATCCCAAATCAACTTTTCACAAAGTTTGTATTCCTTAAAATGGATTATTAAAGAAAAGTAATCGTGAAAAAATGACGATTTTAGCGGCTAAACTCGAACTTAATACCCACCTTTAGCAGCTAAAATCGTCATTTTTTTCACGATTACTTTTCATTAATAATCCATTTTAAGGTATACAAACTTTTTCAAAATTTGCTTTGGGCTATTCCCCATCATGTTATAATAACATTTGCAACAAATATGTATAATTTTATTCCTTTTTCTTACTGATATAGTTTTCACTTTAGCGATTTTAGCGGCTAAACTCGAACTTAATACTCACCTTTTCACAAAAATTATTAATTTATTTGTATCATGTGCCAATTACTAAAATATTTCAGTACAACTTTTCTAATATAAACCTACATTTTCTTTCATGCTGGGTTCAATTTTCTGGATGGCACACTCAAAATAAAAAGTCGATAATAACAGCAAAAAAGTAATTCATCTAAAAAAAAAACAATCAACACTGCAAACAATATGATTGTCGATTTAAAGTAATAGTTAAAGCAAACAAAAAGTGAACTCTCTATTTCACTAAAGCCAATTTACCTTTATTTTAGTTCATGGAATTATTATGGTTGGAGAAAGTTTCCTTTACGCAAATAATTTTTTTGTGTACATTAGTTAAATTAACTAAAAAACGGGAAAAAATTATACACAAATTAAGCATAAAGATTTACTAAATTCGTACTTCTCACAAAATAGTCCATTATTTATTTAAATTTGTACCTTTTACTACAAATGCACCCATCATGAACTTCGTATGTCACTAAAGACATTTTTGCAATTTTGAACTCCAATATTTTCCTTCAAACTACACCACTTTCTTTAACAAGTGAAAAAAAAAAATCAATTATGTCTAATAAACTTTCTTGAATTTGTCGAAAAATATTTACTTATTTTTGTGATATCGGCGTGATGCGCCAGCGTTTGTAATAATGTTTAGTTAAAATTTTCTGAAAATATTCAAAATTTTCTAAAAATTAACCAAAAATTATCTCCCTGGTGGGTTCATTATTTTTTCAGTGTAGTCATTTCAAACAAAACTGAATGGATTTCAATTGGCAACAGCTTTCCATGTATTTGTCATACTTGGTAATTGCAAAATCAAATCGATCAAAAGTCCATAGTTTGGATTTTTAGTGAATAAAAGTATGTACCGTTTTTTTATTTTTATTATTATTATTATTATTTTTTAATTTCAAATTAGTCAAATATTAAAACAAAGACATTACAATTTTAAAACAAAAAAAAAAAACATTTATCTATTAATATTAGTTCGGATGTATTTCTTCTAGTTCCTTATATTTTTTTCCAAATCCATTAACCTCATATCTTGAAAAGACTTATATTTATTATACTCATCAAAAATCACTTACATAAATGACATTTTTAAAAATAATATACAACATATTTTAATTGGATTTTTTACTTTAGGAAATCACACCAAAATTTAAATAAATTGTTGTAGATATAAGTATTTTTTTTTTTGCATTGCAAAGACCTATATTTTATATTTTTCATTTATCAAAAATTTGCATACATTTTTAAATTAAAAAAAATTAAATTATGTTTGTGTTTTTTAATTTAAGTTTTTTGTTTTGGCAAAGCCATATATTTTATGTTAGTAATTTTCATTATAAGTTCGCATACATTTATTAATTCAAAATTTTACAATTATTGCTCACTGTCTAAACTAAATGGGAATAAAAAACATCTTATGTAATACCAAACCTCATAAGATTAACTAAAACTGTTATGAAATAATTAAAAAAAAAAGTTTTGTAAATGCAAAATAATAAATTTATTTCCATATTAGATTAATTGTAGATTAATATAAAATAACAATAAAATTGTAACTAGAATAGAAATTAGTTAGAAATAAAGAAAACATTTTAAGACATTTAATTATACAGGCACAGATTTAATGCACATACTTTCAATATATTAAGCAAATTTTTTAAAATATAAAATCTATAAACTCATAGAAAAAAGTCTGCTAAAAACAGCAGTCTTTATCTGCTGTTGTAGTTTTGTATTTCGGGGTCTACACGCAAAGAAGAAATGTGATTTACCTCCTACATTTTCATTTTGTGGGAAACATAGAAGATTTTTGCCACAAATTTATTTTATTTTTTTAAGCGTCAAACATAAAATTGTTGTCGAAATCAGATACATTATGTTTGAGAAAATAAAATGGTTGCGACAAACATCTTACATATTTCCAAAAATAACATTTAGCTCTAGAAGGTGATCATATTCCTTCTCGGAGTACAGCGAGCAAAAATTCGAAAATTCGTATAGGTTTTAAAATCTTACCTAAAGTATTTACTAGAGGTCTGCACAATTCCATTTGTAAATGCAGAGTACACGTGTACTTGCTAAATGAGTACATCTATTTGAGAGAGTGGCAAAACAATTGGTACACATTTTAATGAACACCAATTAACTTTTTTTGTTTAATTTTTATTAAAAAAAAAGAATCAATCTTTTTTTATTTGGAGCGAACTCCGTCTTTATTTATTAAACTCAAAAGTAGAACTGATTTCAATAATTGCTACAATTTCATAAGTGCTTAAAACTATGCACTTGCCAACAATCACCTGATGTAATTCCAGGAATCCAATGCAGCTAACTTATGTTGTGTTTCGCCATGATCACCTCATCTTATTCCGGGAAATCGTTGCAGCTAACTATTGCTGTTTTATGGGAACGGAAGTTCCACGCGCTTAATTCAGCAGACATATCGTCAGCATAAAATTTCATTTATTTTCAATTCTCTTTTACTTTGTTGTTTTAAAATATTTTTGGCAAGTAAGAAGGTGTCTGGAGTTAACTCACCAAAAACCACGAGTAACTTCTTGTTGCTACTCTGATGTCTTCACTACCAACAAACACATATTCCTCTTTCTCTCTTATTGAAGTGTACTCAGAGTGATCACGTCAAGTATGTTGCGAGAACAAAACTTCATAGAGTACTCCATGTACCACGTTCAGTTTCAGAAATACAAGAAAACAGTTACTCTCCATAATATATGTTTTCGGATTGATATAAAGAACGGCAAACGTTAAGGTGTGTGACATACATAAATATATGAAATATGTGACATACATATCTATGATTAATAATAATGGAAAGTTTTGCTTCGCACATAACTGAGAAATACTTGTGGTACCACGTGAAGTGAAGAGAATCCATGTTGTACTTTTTCTCAAGTACTTACATTTTTATTGTTCCTTTTTTTCGGAACACATATTGTTTCGGATAAGTACTTGGTGGTATTTGACAAGCAAGTGTTCTCTACACTTCACAACTTGCGCTCTGAGAGAAAGACAGTGTATGTACTATATTCGACAGCGAATTGCATACATGTAGTGAAAAGTTATTCGATGCAGACCTCTAGTATTTACAATAACCTTACATATATATTTTTGTGTATATTCCTGCCATCCAATATCCCCGTTGCTGTTTTAGCAGATTTTTATGCTCCACTCTAACTACATTATATGTAGATTTTTTTATTAGATATAGACAAAATTATGCGAATTCAATTTAATATTTTATAATATGCAGAAAATAAATAAACAATAAATATATTACAAAAATTTAAATTGATTTTTTTTTATCAGGGACCGTAACGGTTATAAGTGCTATCAAAAAAAAAAATATTTTTTAATCGTTATTATACCCTGCGCCACACTGTGGAACAGGGTATTATAAGTTAGTGCATATGTTTGCAACACTCAGAAGGAGACGAGATAGACACATGGTGTCTTTGGCAAAAATGCTCAGGGTGGGCTCCTGAGTCGATATAGCCATGACCGTCTGTCCGTGAACACATTTTTATAATCAAAGTCTAGGTCGCAGTTTTAGTCCAATCGACTTCAAATTTGACACAGGTATGTGTTTTGTCTCAGAATAGAACCCTATTGATTTTGGAAGAAATCGGTTCAGATTTAGATATAGCTCCCATATATATATTTCGCCCGATATGGACTTATATGGCCCCAGAAGCCAGAGTTTTACCCTAATTTGCTTAAAATTTTGCACAAGAAGAACAATTAGTACTATAGTCAAGTGTGCCAAATTTTATTGAAATCGGTTCATATTTAGATATAGCTCCCATATATATATTTCGCCCGATATGGACTTATATGGCCCCAGAAGCCAGAGTTTTACCCTAATTTGCTTAAAATTTTGCACAAAAAGAACAATTAGTACTATAGTCAAGTGTGCAAAATTTTATTCGCCCTATGGACTTTTTTATCTTTTATCTTTCGTCCTATATGGACTAATACGGTCCCAGAAGCCGGAGTTTTACCCCATTTTAGTTCAAATTTTGCACTAGGAGTACAACTAGTAGTGTAGTCAAGTGTGCCAAATTTTATTAAAGTCGGTTCAGATTTAAATATAGCTCCCATATATATACCGTTCGTCCGATTTACACTCATATGACCACAGTGGCCAATCATTTGCTCCGATTTAATTGAAATTTTGCACAGGGAGTAGAATTAGCATTGTAGATATGCGTGCCAAATTTGGTTAAAATCGGTTCAGATTTAGATATAGCTCCCATATATAGCTTTCAATTCATATAGCTTTCGCCCGATTTACACTCATATGACCACAGTGGCCAATCATTTACTCCGATTTAATTGAAATTTTGCACAGGGAGTAGAATTAGCATTGTAGCTATGCGTGCCAAATTTGGTTGAAATCGGTTCTGATTTAGATATAGCTCCCATATATATGTTTTTCTGATTTCGACAAAAATGGTCAAAATACCAACATTTTCCTTGTAAAATCGCCACTGCTTAGCCGAAAAGTTGTAAAAATGACTCTAATTTGTTTTTTTTTTTTGCATTGGCATCACTGAAATGGATCACTAGTGATTTTACTTATTGCTCCCGCTTAAATTTGTTAAAATTAATTAGTGAAAGTATTTAAAGTAGTTTAAATTGGAAAACAACACAATTTTTTGCTGTGCCACAATTCATTGGAAATTTGCGGTATTATTGTGCTATGATGCTTTTTAATATTACATCTTAAGCATCTATCAACAACTTCAATAGCTGTGGTGGCAACAAGAAGAAGAGCATATAATAAAATCATATCATTGCTTTCGAAGTTGGGAGCAAACTAACATCTTATAAATCATATTTGCCTTTTGGAACTCAGGAAGGTGAATTAAAATACAACAGAATTGAGACAATACTCGCTGCTGCGTGCATCCTTCGCTCTTTGTTTCGGCCATACTTCTGTTGTTGTTTGCGTCCGTTGCTGTGTTATAAGGCTGCTTATTCTTCGCTGCTGCAGTTGTTTATGTATTGAAGTTTGCTGCTTTTCACTGTTGTCTTGCATGAGACTCCTTGTACCAACTGAGTTTACTTTGTGTACACACACTACATGCTGCAATGTCATCTCAAGCCAGTTGCCCATTATGCTGTAAACAAGTCAAGGGACAGTGTAGTGTTGGGTGCTGCGTATGTGGCGCTTTTTACCACATCAACTGTGTTGGCGTATCGAAAGATCAACATGCTTTTCTTTATAAAAACAGAAAAAGCAAGATGTTCCAATTTAAGTGCCCGAGATGTATTAAGAACGTGTCTACTGTATCTGCTAGTAATAATGCGAGTTCTTCCGAAGATGGAAATTTACCTACTAATTTTTCTGCCTTAATGTCTGCTATGCAAAGTCAAATAGATTCTTTGAAGAGGCAAGTTGATCATCTTACTGCGAAAGTTGGTGCAAGTGAGGAAAAGTTGCAATTGGAATTTGATAATAAAATTGAGCATGTTGATGATTCTGTTCGGAATTGTTTTGCTGTTGTAAAACAATTCGAAAAAACATATGATAATTCTATACAAAATCTTGAGGCTGAGAATGATGTTCTTAGAAGGAGGTTAAACAGAGCGAACATAGTAATTAGTGGATTGCCGGATGGAAAAAAAGAGCTAAGAGAACAAGTAATAAAAATTGCTGAACTCTGCAATGTTAAGATAGCTCCAACTGAGATTCAACACTGCTGCTATATTTCCAAAGGTAAAGCTGTATTAGTCAAATTCAATTCCATTTACGTAAGGGATAGAATTATGGCTAACTACCATAGGGGAAATGCGTTATGGCTTGGTGATGTGCTTGGCAATTCAGTTAAGAAAAGGTTGTATTTAAATGACCACTTGAACCACTCTGCGTCAAAGTTAATGTATATATGTAGGAGATTATGGAGACTAAAAAGAATTCGTAAATACAAACTAGTTAATGGTGATCGCCCTAAAGCTGCAATCACGCACAACGATGGTTCAGAAACTGAATATGATCTGGATGGGTGCGTTAATATGATGGATGAAGGGTTGGAAGTAGTACCTTCTGTACCTGGCAATAATAGTGATTACCTGAGTAGTTCTTGATTTAAGTAGTTGTAATTAATTTTATATAATTTATAGGGGCAATATTTTTATGTTTTACGATGCAAATGAATTTGTTTACAAATCTTGGCGATGTTGCAAGTGATAATAGATATTTGTCTTCCAGGCTATGTACATTTCATAACAATTTAAATATTGGTCATATTAACGTAAGAAGTTTCAAGCTTAAAAGCAGTTCTTTTAAAATTCATGAGATTCGGAATATTTTGGAGGGAAATAATCTAGATATATTTGGTGTCACTGAGACGTGGCTGAAATCTTCAGCGTCGTCTAGATCTGTGCATATTGAAGGGTATAAATGCCTTAGAAATGACCGTCCTGACATAAGGGGTGGTGGAGTGGCACTGTATATCTCTGAGAGTATACATCATAGAATTATATGCAAGGGCAACTCTTATAATGTGGTTGAGTTTATATTTTGTGAGATGGTTGTTAATGGGAATAAGTTAGTGGGAGTGGTTTATCTGCCTCATGGGGACATATCAACAATGGAGGAACAAATATCAGATATTGTGGTGAGATATGATAATGTGGTAATTATGGGCGACTTTAATAATAACATGTTTGATGTGTCAAAAGGTATGAATTTAAGAAAAGTCTGTAACAGGCTTAATCTGACTGTAATCCATAATTCGTTACCAACTCATTATGATGTGGCTCATGCGTCAACTTCTTTGTTGGCTTTGTTTTTGTTGTCCTGTCCTGCGAGATTGAGATATTCTGGTCAATTTGTGTGTCCCGGTGTTTCGGACCATTCATTTATATTCTTATCCCTTGAATTTCGTAAACAAAGTATCCCATGTTATTTTGAATATCCGGACTATGATGCTTTAAGCCAAGAAGAATTGGGTGAAGCTATTGCTGAATGTAGTTTTGACGAGATTTATGTGAGTGCGGATGTTGATAATCAGTTGCACCTTCTGAATTCGAATTTGGATTATATTCATCGTGCTGTTCCTATTAAAAGATGTAGGATTAAATCTAAATGTGATGATTGGTTTAAATCTTCCGAGATCAGGCACCATATATCCATTAGGGATATTGCGTTTAGGGTGTATCTACGTGATAAGAATCCTGATAACTGGAAGGTGTATTGTAAATGTCGCAATCGGGCGAAGAATGTTATTAGAAGAGTGAAAAGGAGAGTACATAGGAGTCTTTTTGCGGACGGGACACCTAAACAGATATGGAAAACACTTAAGAAAAATGGCCTTGATAGGGAAGTTGAATTTAATGATGACTGTGTTGACGTGGAGCGTATTAATCGTGAATTTGTTTCGAATCAATCTGTTGACTGTATGGTACCATGTATTCCGAGTGATGTGCACGAGGGATTTTCATTTCGTACTGTTGGTTATGATGAAATTGTGGAGGCCTTTCAGTTGATAAAGTCAACTGCTGTGGGGCATGATGGGTTTGGCCTGAAGTTTTTGAGGATACTGTTCCCGTATATTATCGGATACTTATTGCATTTAGTGAACACGCTGTTAACCACTTCGGTATTTCCAATGGATTGGAAGTTGGCAAAGGTAGTCCCTATTCCCAAGAATAGTGGACAAGATGAGTTAAGGCCAATTTCCATTATGCCGATATTATCGAAGATGGTGGAACATGTTATGAAAAAGCAAATACTTGAGCATCTGAAGACATATTCTCTTGTACATGATAGTCAATGTGGGTTTAGACAGAACCGGTCTACGACATCTCTGCTTATTGGGTTGACTGATGGCATTAGGAAGAAACTGAGTGAAGGAGGTTGTTGCGTGCTTCTGTCACTTGACCTTGAGAAAGCATTTGACAGAGTGAATCACGCTTTGTTAGTAGAGAAATTGTTCAATAAATTTAAATTTTCCTCCACTGCATGCAAATTATTGTATTCATATTTGTCTGGTAGGAGACAGTATGTCTGTGTTCGAGATGTTTTGTCTAGTGTTCTTCCTGTTAGTAGTGGTGTTCCTCAAGGATCGGTTCTTGGACCACTGTTGTTTATCATGTTTGTTAATGACTTGTTTAATTGTATAAATGCGACGAATTGTACTAGTTTCGCGTTTGCCGACGACATTCAGATTTTGTTTAAAGGGGATCACGTTTTTATCGACGTTCTTCAGAATAGTATAGACTTTGTAATTAATATCTTAGTTAGTTGGCTAGGCAATAATCAATTAACTATTAATACCTGTAAGACTAAGGCGATGTGTTTTGGGAATATGCCGGGGGGACCTATCTCTATTTCTAAAGGGTGATTCTTTTGAGGTTAGGATTTTCATGCATTAGTATTTGACAGATCACGTGGGATTTCAGACATGGTGTCAAAGAGAAAGATGCTCAGTATGCTTTGACATTTCATCATGAATAGACTTACTAACGAGCCACAACGTCGAATTTTCAGTGAATGGGCCCTAGAAAAGTTGGCAGAAAATCCGCTTTTTTATCGACAAATTTTGTTCAGCGATGAGGCTCATTTCTGGTTGAATGGCTACGTAAATAAGCAAAATTGCCGCATTTGGAGTGAAGAGCAACCAGAAGCCGTTCAAGAACTGCCCATGCATCCCGAAAAATGCACTGTTTGGTGTGGTTTGTACGCTGGTGGAATCATTGGACCGTATTTTTTCAAAGATGCTGTTGGACGATCGCTATCGTTCGATGCTAACAAACTTTTTGTTGCCAAAAATGGAAGAACTGAACTTGGTTGACATGTGGTTTCAACAAGATGGCGCTACATGCCACACAGCTCGCGATTCTATGGCCATTTTGAGGGAAAACTTCGGAGAACAATTCATCTCAAGAAATGGACCGGTAAGTTGGCCACCAAGATCATGCGATTTGACGCCTTTAGACTATTTTTTGTGGGGCTACGTCAAGTCTAAAGTCTACAGAAATAAGCCAGCAACTATTCCAGCTTTGGAAGACAACATTTCCGAAGAAATTCGGGCTATTCCGGCCGAAATGCTCGAAAAAGTTGCCCAAAATTGGACTTTCCGAATGGACCACCTAAGACGCAGCCGCGGTCAACATTTAAATGAAATTATCTTCAAAAAGTAAATGTCATGGACCAATCTAAAGTTTCAAATAAAGAACCGATGAGATTTTGCAAATTTTATGCGTTTTTTTTAAAAAAAAAGTTATCAAGCTCTTAACAAATCACCCTTTATTTATGACACCCCTATAGAAATAGTGAGTAGTTTGAGGTGTCTCGGTGTAAAACTTGACAATAAGTTAATTTTTGAGGAGCATGTTAATTCATTAGTGTCCAAAGTTAACTTTACATTGCGAAAGTTATACAGTTTGGATTTATTTTTACCTCTTAAAATGAGGATACGTGTTGTACATGCAGTTGTTATGCCCGTTTTTTTGTATTGCCTAGAAGTGTTCTCCGGTAGTTTTGGATATGTGTTAAGAAAACTGAGATTGCTTTTTCATCGTGTTATTCGGTATGTGTTTTCTGTGAAGTGGTACCATCATATATCAAATTATGTTATAGATTTTCTTGGGTGCACATTTGAAGACTTTATAAACATTCGAATTTTGGTTCACTTTTATAAAGTCTTTAAAATTAGGGAACCGTTATTTGTGTTGGATTTATTCTCGTTTTCTAGGTCAACGAGAAATCCCCAGATACTTATCCCCAGGTTGACATCCATTCTTGAAAGATCTTTTTTCGTAAGAGTTGCCCGTGCATATAATGCACTACCTGTGTCTTTAAAATTGTTTAGTTATTCCCCTATAACTTTTAATAAGAAACTTTGTGAATATGCTAAACTTTATGACATATGAGCTTGCAATATTTAATATATTTATTTTTTTAGGTATGTTTTAGAGTAGTTTTTGAAAGAGTACGTATCATAAAGTGGTGTTATTTATATACATTTTCTTAAAATAAGTTTTAGTTTTATTTATTTATTTTATTTATTTATTTTTTTTTTTTTTCTTTAATGTATATCTTTTTGTAATTATGCTTTTTTGTTGTATAGGTTATGTTTTGTTTTATTTGTTTATTTATATTTTATATACTTTATGTTATATTTTGTAATATGTGTCCAAATATTTATAATTTTAATTTTATTATACATTATAATAGAGTAGTATCCTGTTGTTGTATTATTGTTAGTATATTAATGTTAGAAATAAGAGAATTGTTTTGAGTAGTATTTAAAATGTTGATTTAAGTAACTGTATAAGGCCTTTGTAAGGCTTAGTTACATATGAAAATAAATAAATTAAATTAAAAAATTAAAATTTTCCTAAACTTCTAATACATATATATCGGGCGATAAATCATAAATAAACTTTTGCGAAGTTTCCTTAAAATTGCTTCAGATTTAAATGTTTCCTATATTTATACCCTTCACCACTACTGCGGTACAGGGTATAATAAGTTTGTGCATTTGTATGTAACGCCAAGAAGGAAAAGTCTGAGACCCATCGTTTAGTATACCGATCGTCTTAGAATTAAATTCTGAGTCGATTTAGCGATGTCCGTCCGTCTGTCTGTCTGTTCATGTATTTTTGTGCGCAAAGTACAGGTCCCAGTTTAAGTCCGATCGTCCTCAAATTTGGCATAGGGTCGTTTTGGGGGAACAAAGACGATCGCTATTGATTTTGGAAAAAATCCGTTTAGATTTAGATATAGCTGTCATATATATTTATCCCTGATCTGGTTATAATTGGCGTGTTTATCAACCGATGTCCTTCAAATTCCGTGTATCCGAATATTTTATGAGTCTCGAAAAACTTGCAAAATATTATCCAAATCGGTTCAGATTTAGATATAGATCCCATATATATCTTCCGTCCGATTTAGACTCATATGGCAACAGAAGCCAAAGTTTACTACCGATTTTCGTGAAATTTTGCACAGAGAGTAGAGTTGGCATTCTACCAATGCTTGGTAAATTTGATTGAAATCGGTTCATATTTAGATATAGCTTCCATATATATCTTTCATCCGTTTTGCACTTATATGGCCTCAAAAGCCAGAGTTTTGCCCTGACTTGCTTCAAATTTTGCACAAGGAACACGTTTAATAGTATCGCTAAGTGTGCCAAATTTGGTTGAAATCGGTTCAGATTTAGATATAGCTCCCATATATATCTTTCGCCCGATTTACACTCATATGACTATGGGGGCGAAAGTTATACTCCCATTTATGTGAAATTTTGCAGAGATTGCAGAATTATTATTCTAACTATGCATGTCAAATTTAGTCAAAATCGGTCCAGATTATATATAGCTCCCATATATACATACACCTGTTCGCCAGCTTTCCGCAATGAAGATGTTAAGGAGGTCTTTGAATTGAACTAAACATCGAATCGGGTAGCTGTCATTGATTAAAGAGAAGTTGACCACCTGTGAGTTCACAGTTGACTGCATGGTCTATGTATGCCTGATATCACGGACTGCCACAATACCTAACCTATCATTCTATGCAATTGAAAGTGACCCCGGTATGAAACATAGATGGCGCTACTACAATTAAATCCATGTGATCTATTGTTAGCCCTTACCTTGCTGGAAAGAAATTTTAGTTGAATGAAAAGGTAATCGCCGAATCTGAGGCTTATTTTGAGGCAAAAGAAAAATGAAGGGTTAACGCAATGAGTGTATAACAATTGAAGGGATTTGAAGCAAGTGAGTCCATATTGCGATGTGAACCAAGCCTGGAAACTGTTTAATTTAACTTGATATATTTTTTCTGGTCCATATTTCTGTCATATTCACTGTATCATCAGTATCTTTTATGTTTTTGATTTCCATATTCCCCTTAAAAAAGAAAAAATAATAATTTAATATTATTTATGAAATTTATATTTTAATACATCAACATTGTTGTTTGTAAAAGCTGTATATGTGAGAATTAGCATAAAAGAACTTAACAAAAAAAAAATAAAGCCTATTGGTAAATATAACAGCTGAATTATGTTTTCACAGATGTTGGTACTTTCGGCAATCCAAATTCATCAGTTTCAATGGCATTCTGTAACAAAAAAATATATA
The DNA here is from genome assembly GCF_050003625.1 of Haematobia irritans. Classification (NCBI taxonomy): domain Eukaryota; kingdom Metazoa; phylum Arthropoda; class Insecta; order Diptera; family Muscidae; genus Haematobia; species Haematobia irritans. Next base: position 186,122,636 of record NC_134400.1, on the reverse strand, counting down.
TAAAATCTTAGTTAGTATATTTTGTAGGTTTTAAATTTTCTATAGAAATAAAATTTTGAAATAAATTTTTTTCAAAATTTTCTATAGAAAAAAATTTTTGACAAAATTGTCTATATTGTTTTGTTTTGTTATTGTTGGTTTTGTTCTTTAAGCATTGTTGTTGTTTTTTTATTTCAGCTTAAAACCATACATTGACTAAACTACAAGAGTAGCTTAACCAACAGAGGAAAAGAATGTTTGTCAAATTTATTTGGGCAAAGCCCTATAGACTGCAAGATGGTTGGATGGACGCACGTTTCGGAATTACCACATTCCTCATCAGCATCCTCTACTTGCAGCAAAACTATCAACCAATTATCAGAATAAATTCAGGCAGTTTATTAAACCCAACAAAAACCACACTTGAACCCTCCGAAAAAAGGTTTTACATTGATAGCCGGCTTATGCCAAATAAATTCGAAACAAACATATCTCTTTTCCTATGCCACTGTCAAATCATCGATTTGAATTCACATGGCTGGGTTTATTTTGAGCGTGCCTCCTCTTCTTTTTCCATTTGTTTTGTTTTGTTATTGTTGGTTTTGTTCTTTAAGCATTGTTGTTGTTTTTTTATTTCAGCTTAAAACCATACATTGACTAAACTACAAGAGTAGCTTAACCAACAGAGGAAAAGAATGTTTGTCAAATTTATTTGGGCAAAGCCCTATAGACTGCAAGATGGTTGGATGGACGCACGTTTCGGAATTACCACATTCCTCATCAGCATCCTCTACTTGCAGCAAAACTATCAACCAATTATCAGAATAAATTCAGGCAGTTTATTAAACCCAACAAAAACCACACTTGAACCCTCCGAAAAAAGGTTTTACATTGATAGCCGGCTTATGCCAAATAAATTCGAAACAAACATATCTCTTTTCCTATGCCACTGTCAAATCATCGATTTGAATTCACATGGCTGGGTTTATTTTGAGCGTGCCTCCTCTTCTTTTTCCATTTGTTTTGTTTTGTTATTGTTGGTTTTGTTCTTTAAGCATTGTTGTTGTTTTTTTATTTCAGCTTAAAACCATACATTGACTAAACTACAAGAGTAGCTTAACCAACAGAGGAAAAGAATGTTTGTCAAATTTATTTGGGCAAAGCCCTATAGACTGCAAGATGGTTGGATGGACGCACGTTTCGGAATTACCACATTCCTCATCAGCATCCTCTACTTGCAGCAAAACTATCAACCAATTATCAGAATAAATTCAGGCAGTTTATTAAACCCAACAAAAACCACACTTGAACCCTCCGAAAAAAGGTTTTACATTGATAGCCGGCTTATGCCAAATAAATTCGAAACAAAAGAGAATATGTTTGTTTCGAATTTATTTGGCATAAGCCGGCTATCAATGTAAAACCTTTTTTCGGAGGGTTCAAGTGTGGTTTTTGTTGGGTTTAATAAACTGCCTGAATTTATTCTGATAATTGGTTGATAGTTTTGCTGCAAGTAGAGGATGCTGATGAGGAATGTGGTAATTCCGAAACGTGCGTCCATCCAACCATCTTGCAGTCTATAGGGCTTTGCCCAAATAAATTTGACAAACATTCTTTTCCTCTGTTGGTTAAGCTACTCTTGTAGTTTAGTCAATGTATGGTTTTAAGCTGAAATAAAAAAACAACAACAATGCTTAAAGAACAAAACCAACAATAACAAAACAAAACAAATGGAAAAAGAAGAGGAGGCACGCTCAAAATAAACCCAGCCATGTGAATTCAAATCGATGATTTGACAGTGGCATAGGAAAAGAGATATGTTTGTTTCGAATTTATTTGGCATAAGCCGGCTATCAATGTAAAACCTTTTTTCGGAGGGTTCAAGTGTGGTTTTTGTTGGGTTTAATAAACTGCCTGAATTTATTCTGATAATTGGTTGATAGTTTTGCTGCAAGTAGAGGATGCTGATGAGGAATGTGGTAATTCCGAAACGTGCGTCCATCCAACCATCTTGCAGTCTATAGGGCTTTGCCCAAATAAATTTGACAAACATTCTTTTCCTCTGTTGGTTAAGCTACTCTTGTAGTTTAGTCAATGTATGGTTTTAAGCTGAAATAAAAAAACAACAACAATGCTTAAAGAACAAAACCAACAATAACAAAACAAAACAAAACAAATGGAAAAAGAAGAGGAGGCACGCTCAAAATAAACCCAGCCATGTGAATTCAAATCGATGATTTGACAGTGGCATAGGAAAAGAGATATGTTTGTTTCGAATTTATTTGGCATAAGCCGGCTATCAATGTAAAACCTTTTTTCGGAGGGTTCAAGTGTGGTTTTTGTTGGGTTTAATAAACTGCCTGAATTTATTCTGATAATTGGTTGATAGTTTTGCTGCAAGTAGAGGATGCTGATGAGGAATGTGGTAATTCCGAAACGTGCGTCCATCCAACAATCTTGCAGTCTATAGGGCTTTGCCCAAATAAATTTGACAAACATTCTTTTCCTCTGTTGGTTAAGCTACTCTTGTAGTTTAGTCAATGTATGGTTTTAAGCTGAAATAAAAAAACAACAACAATGCTTAAAGAACAAAACCAACAATAACAAAACAAAACAAATGGAAAAAGAAGAGGAGGCACGCTCAAAATAAACCCAGCCATGTGAATTCAAATCGATGATTTGACAGTGGCATAGGAAAAGAGATATGTTTGTTTCGAATTTATTTGGCATAAGCCGGCTATCAATGTAAAACCTTTTTTCGGAGGGTTCAAGTGTGGTTTTTGTTGGGTTTAATAAACTGCCTGAATTTATTCTGATAATTGGTTGATAGTTTTGCTGCAAGTAGAGGATGCTGATGAGGAATGTGGTAATTCCGAAACGTGCGTCCATCCAACCATCTTGCAGTCTATAGGGCTTTGCCCAAATAAATTTGACAAACATTCTTTTCCTCTGTTGGTTAAGCTACTCTTGTAGTTTAGTCAATGTATGGTTTTAAGCTGAAATAAAAAAACAACAACAAAATTGTCTATAGAAATAAAAAAATTGAAAAAATTTCTAAAGAAATAAAAATTTGACAAAATGTTCTATGGAACGCATACGGAAGATGTTCCCACGTTGCCTTCGAATGACACTCAGTGTCGACCCATGTCGTATGTAGTCCTGCACTGTTTGGATGTCTTCGGTGTCCTTTGGCTATAAGTCGACATAAACCGACATCATACTCTTAACGAAGTTAGATATCAACATTACACCTCATATAAACAACACAAAAAATCGATTAGCCGAATTAGAAAATTCGTTTTGCCGAATTAGGGGATTAAGCATCAATTAAAATCCACGAAATCCATAAATCGAGTAATCGACTAACGATAAGAGTTAAATAATTTGCAGGTACTTTTTGGAAGTCTACTTATATGGAAACTGGGCTATCATGGGCAAAGACATTTTTGCGAGTAATACATCAGAACGAAAGTCCTGCATTTTCAGATATATTCATTAGAAATTTATCAAGTTTACTCATAAAAAAACTATTGAAAGACTATATCCCTCTTGTCTATATGGAGTGAAATATATCAAAATTACCTTGCCACCCGGTACAAGACTATCAGCTCCGGGTTCTCTATCTGGTGCCGAAGGAGCTTTGACAACATCATCTAAATAACTCGTGTCATCATCTAAAGCAATTTCATCGCCCAAGGCATCTAACTCAGCTTCTAGTTCATCATCGTCCACTTCGGGCATACCATATGTACGTCCCATAACTTCTTGTACATCATCGGCCTGCTCCAACATATCGGCCATATCATCATGTATGTCTTCAATTTCTTCGATATTGATTTTTTTAAATTCTTTTTGCATTTGTTTGACACCAGCCTTCATAGCAGTGACTGTAGCTTGAGTGTCTTTCAACGATTGTGCAGCATAGTTGGCCTGTTCCATATTGAAAGATTGATTGCGTAAAGCTTCAGCTTGTTGTTCATAGCTGGAAAAAGGAATGCATAGAAATATAAATTATAAATAAAATCTAGAGAGCAGAGCCAATTTCAAAGGGTAATGAATAAACAAAGACGCCCAAATTCGTATATTGTAAATACGAATATGGGCTACACTTTAGTTTCTTGGAAATAGAGCAGGAAATGTCGTTTTCCGTTGGATATACTTACGCCTTCTTTTGTTTCAAAACTCTCATTGCCTTTTGCTTCACAGAATTTTTAGCCGGGCCATCTCGCATTTTTGACATTTGTTCGCGGTATTTACGTAGCTCATTTTCCAGCTTGTTAACTTTTTCTTCAATATTCGAGGCTCGTTCATCAACCTGAATGAAAAGGGGAACATTAAATATAAGGAATTATGGGGGGAAACTTGAAATCATGAAATTAAGTTATTACTAAGGCTCGTTTGTTTCCAAGTTTATAGGTAAACGTTGAAAATATAGAATGGAATTGGAATATAGGGAGAATTATCTTCAAAACTGAAATACAATTAATGGAACTCATTGCGAAAGAAAGATTTAGGAATGGGTGTCTTCAAATCATGAAATATTACTTTAGTTTCAAATTCAAATAATATGGAATGTGCACTATGATCCAAGTAGAACGGATGAGCACGATTCAAGAATATGACCACTATAAGATATAAAACTTTCCTACGGGAACACAAAATTTTGTGTAAAACTTGGTTTATCATGAAACCAATTACGCTACGCAGGATGAAGTTAATTATTAATACCTAAAATCTTGAAATCTAAAAAGTTGAGATCATCAGTCATCATCAATATCCCACAGCTAAAACTTACTCCTTTAATACAATCATTTATATTTGGTGGTGGTGCCTTTTCTTTTCCTCGACCAAATAAGCGATTCATATTCTAGGTTGTCTTATTTAAATTGAAATTCTAAATAGAATTATTCTTTATTATTTAGCAAGTTTAATTCCAATAAAAAGATGACTAATGTTTGTGTGTATTTATTATGATTGACAAAGCTGTCAAACAGTGTTGCCACATCAATTTTTTTTATTAATTTATCTGATATGTAAACCTGTAACCGGATTAAACAACACAATAAATACAAACGTTTGAAAAATGTTAAAATTCAAAATTATTTCAAACTTTTTCTTAAACGATTGGGGTAAAATTTAAGATCGCGTTGTTAAGAAAAAGCTGATATTACACTCACCAGTAGATTTTAACACATACTCAACAATTTCTCAACTACAAAGGTTGGTATTAAGCTTGAAATTAGCCGCTAAAATCAAAAATAAATATATAAAAGCAGAATGACTATTTTTGCAAATTTTATTATAGCTTGGTGGGTATGTTCCAAAGCAACCATTGAAAACGTTTATTTTCTTTAAAATAAACTATTAAAGAAAAGTAATCGTGAAAATTGCTATTTTAGAGCGATAATGCCAACTTGGTACCGACGTGAGACATATTCAAAATGAACGTTGTTGGAATATTTCTCAAGCTAAACAAAGCTAACCACACATCTGTCTGAAAGAGAATACCAAAATTTTATGGATAATTTATTCATACTCGAAAAGAAGTGAATGCTATCATAAGGCCGGTACTATGTTCATTCTTGCGATCAATTTTTATAGAAACCATTATTTCGCACATAGAAAGCGGTGTTTATTTAGGTAACAGGGAGCGCTATTTAACAGGGCGGGATATTGAATTAAGTTGGTGATTGCTGCTTGCTATTATTTATTTATTTACATTTTATTTTTCCTTGGTCAATTAATCTGCTACTCCTTTGATCCTTTGTATATTTTCGGAACAAAAATATGATCCGTGTTTGCGTTATAAACCCATACAAATAGTTTTAATAAATAAATTATTTCTTAATTCACATTGCAAATTGCGCCATGCTATAAACGTCAGTTTTTCAACTCGAAAAAAAGTACCACAAATGAAAAAAATTCCCTAGTTTTTCTCATTTTTTTTTTTGTTTTGTATGGAGTTTCAACGCGAAAACCGAACAGAGTACCGGCCTTTAATGTTTATTATAGTTTCTAAAGTTGTAATAAATAAATAAAATAAATTAAAATAAATATCTTATTAAACATATCAATGAAAAAAGAGTATCAATAAAACTTTAAATATCTTAATCATGGCTTTTAAACATTTTAATATAGATAATTCGGTTTTGTAAACAATTCGTGGTGGCCTGCGTATTAAAGTAAGTAGGAATTCACAAAATCACAAATTAAACTGATGATGGGATGGAAAATAAAGTGATGACGCAATGCACATATTTATCCAGAAGTTGTTGATATGGAAAAAGATCAAGGTTCTACCAATTTTAATTGGTTTCCCAAGGCATATTAATATGCCTTGTTGGTTGCCTTTGAAAGTTTTCTTTCCTTTGTCGATAAGCCACCATCATTTTTTCATCGGTCATTTTCTTAATGCTTCCACGAATGTAGCATCCAAGGATTTTAGTTTTCTGCAAAAAGATTAGAGTTTGTGTTCTTCCATTTCGGTTCATATTTCAGTTTTTATTTTGACTTACCAGTTATTATGGACTATTCGAAGTAATTTCAGTTTATTGCCAAAATTTTTTTTCCAACATTTTTTAAAAATTTTCAAATGCTACAACTTTTAAGTTTGAGGGTACGCATCATTTTCAGCGTATATTTAACTTGATTTGAAAAGGCTTACATTCAATTCGGTTTAAAATATTTTTTGAACTATTTCCAAACGGCAAAAGTGTTGACGAAATATTTGAACATTTTTTGAAAACGATTAGATAAAACTGTGAAAAAATACTACTATTAAATGGTAAAAAAAAAAACACAAGTATATACAGTAGTAAGTTCGGCCGGGCCGAATCTTAAATACCCACCACCATGAATCAAATATAATATTTTCTTTTGAAAATTTCACAGATAAATGTAAAGATTTTTCCTATGAAGACTAGATCAGATCCCTGCCAACATTTTTTGAATTTGGGGAATCTTTTGAGAATCCCCACTACGTCGAAAACAATCATATACGACATCAAAAACTCGTCGGAAAAGCGCCGTCACTATTGAGAAGTTGTACCACGCCAAGTTACTACAAAAATGTTTCGCATGAGTGCAATTATTAGGTGCCTTTATAGATCAATTTAGAACGACGCCAATAAGGGACCCTCCAAACAATCAGAAAAAGTGCATTTTAAGATAGTTGTAAAAGAATCATTGTGGTCGAGTAAAACACGTTTGTTTAGATATTTATTAATTTGATTAAACATTTACAAATTCTTAAAAATATAACATTTATACCACTATCACATTACATTTAACATAATTTTTGGCATTAATGATGATGTTGAGTTACAAGTAGCGAGTTACATGTTGCTGCGTCTATCAACCAGTGTTTTTATTCCATGGAGGCAGCGTGTCTGTAAAATATCTGAAAAACAATCACTTTATTCCATTTGGAAAATCACCAAATTGTTCACCAATATACCTTTCACAATTTTAAGCGTATAATCTATGTTTTCAGAACTTTATTTTCGTTTTTATTTAATTAAAATATAACAAGCTGGTTGCGCTTGACGTTTCACAAAAAAATGGCTTTTTTTAACAGTAGGGATGGCAAATTACTTGCATGTACTTTTTGATGTACCTTTTCATGATGGTTGAAGTGACATTTACGAGTCTGTGGTAACGATGAGGTTGAAATGGAACTTTGAAATGCTGGCAGGGATTCTGAATTTATAAGAACTTTTTTTGTTTGAGTTTTAGAGGAATCATAAACATCTCTTGTAAGTGCAAGAAAATGATGAAATAACGCCTTGATTTTAAATTTAAAATCTGTGAATTGTCATCCCAATAAAATCTGGAAATTTTGCATTCTGTTTCAAGCAATTTTCATGATCAGTGCGCCTTCTATACCCTCAGTAAGTGAAATCGGTCTATATGGAGGCCTTATCAAATGGACCGATAAAATGATTTACTTTGTTATGGGTCTAAAATGCCAGTATATTTTCAATTTGTGGCAAATCGGATAAAAACTACAATTTCTAGAAACCCTAGGAGTTAAATCGGGAGTTCGGTGTAATGGGGGCTATACCAAAACATGGAAGGATACACACAGTATTCAGCACATTTAATTGTAGTTCTAGAATCTAGACCCCAAATCGGAGGGCCGGTTTATAAGGGGGCTATATCAAAAACTGTACCGATACTCAATATATTCGGCACACTCCCTTATGGTCCTAGAATACCCCCACTTTTCCAATTTCAGGCAAATTGGATAAAAACCTCGGATTCTAGAAGCCCAAGAAGTAAAATCGGGAGATCGGTCTATATGGGGGCTATATCAAAACATGGACTGTTATCACCATTTTCGGCACATCTCTTTATTTTCCTAGAATACCTCTATATTTCCAATTTCAGGCAAATTGGATAAAAACTTCGGATTCTAGAAGGCCAAGAAGTAAAATCGGGAGATCGGTCTATATGGGGGCTATATCAAAACATGGATCGGTACTCACCATTTTCGACACACCTCTGTAAGGTCCTAGAATACCTCTAGATTTCCGATTTGAGGCAAATTGGGTAAAAATTACGGATTCTAGAAGACCAAGAAGTAAAATCGGGAGATCGGTCTATATGGTGGCTATATCAAAACATGGACTGGTACTCACCATTTTCGGTACACGTCTTTAGGGTCCTAGATTAGCTTTAGACTTAAAACGTCAGATAAATTGGACTAAATCTACGGATTATAGAAGCCCAAGAAGTACAATCGGGAGATCGGTCTATATGGGTGACCGATACACCCCATTTTCGGCACACCTCTTTATGGTCCTAGAATACCTCTAGATTTGCAATTTCAGGCAAATGGGATAGAAAATACACTTTCTAGACGCCCAAGAAGCAAAATCGGGAATCAGTCCATACCCTGCCAGCATTTCAAAGTTCCATTTCAACCTCATCGTTACCACAGACTCGTAAATGTCACTTCAACCATCATGAAAAGGTACATCAAAAAGTACATGCAAGTAATTTGCCATCCCTACTGTTAAAAAAGCCATTTTTTGTGAAACGCCAAGCGCAACCAGCTTGTTATATTTTAATTAAATAAAAACGAAAACTAAGTTCTGAAAAAATAGATTATACACTTAAAATTGTGAAAGGTATATTGGTGAACAATTTGGTGATTTTCCAAATGGAATAAAGTGATTGTTTTTCAGATATTTTACAGACACGCTGCCTCCATGGAATAAAAACACTGGTTGATAGACGCAGCAACATGTAACTCGCTACTTGTAACTCAACATCATCATTAATGCCAAAAATTATGTTAAATGTAATGTGATAGTGGTATAAATGTTATATTTTTAAGAATTTGTAAATGTTTAATCAAATTAATAAATATCTAAACAAACGTGTTTTACTCGACCACAATGATTCTTTTACAACTATCTTAAAATGCACTTTTTCTGATTGTTTGGAAGGTCCCTTATTGGCGTCGTTCTAAATTGATCTATAAAGGCACCTAATAATTGCACTCATGCGAAACATTTTTGTAGTAACTTGGCGTGGTACAACTTCTCAATAGTGACGGCGCTTTTCCGACGAGTTTTTGATGTCGTATATGATTGTTTTCGACGTAGTGGGGATTCTCAAAAGAGTCCCCAAATTCAAAAAATGTTGGCAGGGTATGGGCGCTATACCAAAACATGGAGCGATATTTTCGGTACACTTTTTGATGGTCCTAAAATACCTCTAGATTTCCAATTTCAGGCAAATTGGATAAAAACTACAGTTTTTATAAGCCCAAGACCCCAAATCGGAAGGTTGGTTTATATGGGGACTATATCATAACTTGGACCGATATAGTCCATCTTCGAACTTGACCTGCCTGCAAATAAAAGACGAATCTGTGCCAAATTTCAGGACGATAGCGCCATTATTGAAGGCTGTAGCGTGATTACAACAGACAGACGGACATGCTTATATCGTCTTAGAATTTCTCCCTGATCAAGAATATATATATTTTATATAGTCGGAAATCGATATTTCGATGTGTTACAAACGGAATGACAAACTTATTATACCCCCGTCACCATTCTATGGGTATAAAAACATAATTTGTTTTCCAAAATTACTTTGTGCAATGAAGTTTGTGGTCAATTGGAAGAAGTAAACAAATGTGGAAATTTTTTGATAATTACCCACAAACACAAGGATGAACAATTTTCGTAGGTAACGCCATATCAATTTGATAGTGAATCCCATCTTCAACATTAGTTCAAATCGCCTTGCATATTGCTTGCCTTCAACAAATTTTCCAATGGGTTTGCAGCTTTAAAATTAAATTTAATTTGAAAAGTTGTTGCTACTATGTTGAGAAATTGTTACTAACGTGTTGAATTCTACTGTTGAGGGTAATGTCTGTTTTTTGCTGAGAACGCGATTTTCTCAACAATTTCTCAAATTGAATTCTAAGCTAATTCTTTGAAAATATGTTTGAAAGCGTATTGAATATAAGCATTTCTCCAATGCTTGTGTTTATTGGGCGTATTGAATATAAGCATTTCTCCAATGCTTGTGTTTATTGGGTGGTTGAACTTACTTCATGAACGCGATTTTCTAAACGTGAATATTAAGCTTATTATTTGAACATATATTTGAAAAACAGTTGAATTTTAATATTTATCAAACGTTTGTGCTGACGCTCTCTACAACTGAGTTTAATTTTTGCTCTTCTTACAAATACTCTATGGACTTTGACAATTATGACAATAATGGTTGCAATTTATCGGTCTATGGTAGTTGGAAAATACAGATATTAAAGAACAGCTGATTGAAATAAACTAAATTATTTGTCAATCAATTCGGTGTCAGCGTGAGAGAACGTTGTTCAAATAAAAGTCGTCGCTAGAAATTAATTTTAGGAATTATATACTCGATATTATCGTAAAATTGTGATATGTATGCGTGATGCAAATGAAAAAATATATTAATTAAATAATTCGTGTGATGTGAAGGAAAAGATAAAATGCAAGAAAGTGTAACAAGTGTTGGTGTTAAAAAAAGAACAAATATAAATGTTAATCGATAAAAAATAATATATTGCAAACAAGAGTCCTTGCTCATGGTGTAATAATAGTTGATACAAAAAGTAAATAAAATATAAAATTCATAGTCATGCGTCCTTTGTTAATCAAGGTTTAAAGTTTTTGTCTCTTGTTACACCATCCATCGTTCTAAGTTCTGACGTTTTGCCCAATTGTTATACATATATACTCCCACGGCCCTGAAAAATTGCAAGGAACATTCACGTTCCATAGGGAAGTAGTAGGCGTGTTAACAAGAAGTTGAAATACATACCAACAGTTACAATGACGCAGATTTTGCTAAATTGCTAGTGGAATAAAAGTAGAAAGAAAAAATTGCTAAACTTCTCGCTTTGTATTACATGCATCGCCACTGATACATAACGAAACGCTAACAAAATCTCAAACAAAAAACAACCCACGCAGTCATTTACTTTCCTTCCCTTGGCACGATAAACCGTGCTGTTATTGTCGTGACTGTCCCATTTTCCCCCATTTCCATTTTCTATCACCACCTGTCAGTGCAAATTCTTGCTGTTGATATTGAAACATGGTGGAAAGCTCAATGATTTTGGCTGCTTTACATGGTGACGAGACAATATATGCCGATTTAGGCAATGTTGCGGAAGAAGATGACGATATGGACACAACGTCGACAACATTAATGCAAACGATTATGTCCACAGTGATGACCACAACAACAAAGGCAGTGTCATCTGGCCTTAACGATGCCATATCATCAACAACAGCGGCACCAGATCATGACCCGACTGTGTCAATGACTAATTTTTATCCAGCTTTGGTTCAATGTTTCGGAATTATAATTTGTGGGTAAGTTTGATTTGTATGTACTTAAGTGAACGTAGGTCTCCAATATGGTGAGACCTAAGTCGTTTCTCTCCCTATTACGAAATTGTAGTTCCAACTTAGAGCACAGGTTATTCTAATGTATTTCTGAAGCTTCTTTGCACAGCACCCAACACAAAGTTGGAGTTGAAAATTTGGGCAAAATCAGCGGCCCCTAAGTAGTTCTAATAACAGATAAAACTGAAAATAGTCAGATATGATCAGGATGGTATTTAACTGTTGTGTACGTTATATACAAAAGAAGCAGGAAACTCTTGCCCGGCCCCAAAGCAGTTAACACGAATTTGGTGTTCACAATTGGGATAAAAAGCCATGGGGTAAAGTTGAAAATTTTTGTCAAGCTGGATTTTCAAGAAAGCTAATTCAGAGTATATTAAGTGTGCAGAATAGTAGCCCCAGGAAAAATGGGTTCCAAAAAAGACAACAAAAAATTCAACTTATTTTGAAGGTTTTAGGTCATCAATTGAAAAAGATCCACCGGTCTGCTTAATAAGTAGACGCTTCTTTGCTTCTCACGGGCTGCATGCCAGTTAGCTGTAGAAATACTTGCGCTTTTGGACCTGATTATAAATACCAGTAGCATAGAAATGCTGTGCAATGTGAGGTAGTTTGTTTTCGAAATTGTTAAGCTATCGACTCTAACATTTAATTAGGAGTCCCAATCAGCGTTGCCAGAATTGTTTCACCAAAAACCGTGAAAACCCATGCCCAAAAAAATAGCTAAAAAAAGCTAAATTTTTTTGTATCAAAAGTCAAATTTTTGAAAGGGTGTGAAGATAAATTCGCGAGTTAAATTCGTGATTTGTGTCTTGGCTAAGCAAAATTCAAATTTGAGGAACGAATTTAACTTGTGGAACGCATTCCAAAAAATAGGTTTTCTTAAAAAGAGGCAAATTTGTGGTGGAAAAACTGCCAAACACCGTCAGTTATTTTATGTGTAGTCATATTATGCATTGGTGGTTTTATATCGTCGAAATATTTATCCATAAGAGATAACCGCTAATAACTCTAAAGTCATATAAAAATGTCAATATATCCTGAAGTAATGGACATAAGATATTAAAATACAATAATAAAAACATCTAAGGGGTACCAAAATAAGATTCTTAAATAACTTCAAAAATCTCGTCCACAGTATTTGCGATATAGTGTCATCAGATATCGGCTATATATAGCCCCGATATTGGATCTCCTATATCTACGAAACCATTTGAGAGGAAACGGTCGGTCTTCAACAAGGAACATTTAATTCACCGATCTTATTCAATGTATTTTTATCCGATATAATCAAGAAAATTCGAAATAGCATCTCTTATGCTGACGACATTGTAATATATTACGCTGACAATTCAGTGGAAGGGATTAACGATGGGCTTCAAAGCTTATTTGATCGAGTTGAAAAATATACTATAGATTGGAACATGAAAATAAACACGGACAAGTGCGAGACAATATTATTCAGACCGCCTGTTAATAAATGTAATTATAACATAAGGAAAAACTGGAAGCTTTTTGGGATCAAATCTAATAGATATGACTCCACTATTTGGGTATACATCTAGATAAATTCCTATATTACAATGATCACATAATAGAGTCGCTTCTAAAGGCTAGAAATGCATTTTTCAAAGACAAATTCCTAAAGGGTGATTTGTTAAGAGCTTGATAACTTTTTTTTAAAAAAAAACGCATAAAATTTGCAAAATCTCATCGGTTCTTTATTTGAAACGTTAGATTGGTCCATGACATTTACTTTTTGAAGATAATTTCATTTAAATGTTGACCGCGGCTGCGTCTTAGGTGGTCCATTCGGAAAGTCCAATTTTGGGCAACTTTTTCGAGCATTTCGGCCGGAATAGCCCGAATTTCTTCGGAAATGTTGTCTTCCAAAGCTGGAATAGTTGCTGGCTTATTTCTGTAGACTTTAGACTTGACGTAGCCCCACAAAAAATAGTCTAAAGGCGTCAAATCGCATGATCTTGGTGGCCAACTTACCGGTCCATTTCTTGAGATGAATTGTTCTCCGAAGTTTTCCCTCAAAATGGCCATAGAATCGCGAGCTGTGTGGCATGTAGCGCCATCTTGTTGAAACCACATGTCAACCAAGTTCAGTTCTTCCATTTTTGGCAACAAAAAGTTTGTTAGCATCGAACGATAGCGATCGCCATTCACCGTAACGTTGCGTCCAACAGCATCTTTGAAAAAATACGGTCCAATGATTCCACCAGCGTACAAACCACACCAAACAGTGCATTTTTCGGGATGCATGGGCAGTTCTTGAACGGCTTCTGGTTGCTCTTCACTCCAAATGCGGCAATTTTGCTTATTTACGTAGCCATTCAACCAGAAATGAGCCTCATCGCTGAACAAAATTTGTCGATAAAAAAGCGGATTTTCTGCCAACTTTTCTAGGGCCCATTCACTGAAAATTCGACGTTGTGGCAGATCGTAAGTCTATTCATGATGAAATGTCAAAGCATACTGAGCATCTTTCTCTTTGACACCATGTCTGAAATCCCACGTGATCTGTCAAATACTAATGCATGAAAATCCTAACCTCAAAAGAATCACCCTTTATTTTACTCGAAAATAGTAGATACTAGAGTAAAAATAATTATGTATCAATATTTATTTATATATTAGATTGGGTGTCAGAAAGTTGAATTACTGGTAGTGATAACTCATAACAATCATCAATTTTTATAGTGTGGGTGGTTAATATTAATAAATATATGTGTATATTATTTTTTAAATAATACCACACTATTTGAAAGAGATAAAATGATTGATTGCTTTTGTTTGTTATTGTGATGTTGCCATTTAAATTTTTGATCATATTGGGGTTAATGGCCGCATTTTTGCTGTCGTTGGTTTTAAAACAAAACAAATATAAACTATAAAATGACCTTGAACTTGAAAACGAAAAACAAATTCTTATATCTTAAGATATATGCGCATATACGAGTATATGTTTACCTTCTTCGTTTTTTGTTTATAAACAAAATTGAGAATATAGTACTTTATATAGACCAAAGAAGAAGATCCATCTAAGAAGTTCATAGAGTTTTACCAGCAATTGCAAAAACCTTAATGAAAAAGTGAAGTTGTTAAGAAAAATACATAGTGCACGGCGAGGAATTCAAAAGCGGTTCGATACGTCTATGAGACCGAGATTCATTCATAAAGATCCAAATAAATATTATACACACAAAAAAAAATTTTCTGATTCAATCACGAAATTAATTGATCCAATAATTTTTTAATTGAAATGTCTTCAATCACGAAAATAATAGTATTAATCACAGTTTTAATTGGGCATAGAAAAAATTCTTGATTAATAAAATAATTGATTTCATTAGCAAATTTCAATTAATTTTTTAATTGATTCAATTAAAAATTTAATTGATGTTGATTGCAAAACTCAATTAATTTTTTAATTAAAAAAGGTCAATATTTTCAATTACTTTCTGAACTGGCTTAGAGTTTTTATTTGGAATAACAAATGATTGTTTGAAATGCATTTTTAATTATAAAATAAAAAAATTGTTCATCACTTTTTTTAACTGACTTAGTCTTTCGAATTTGATTAAAAAGTTAATTGTATCAATTAATTTTTAAATTAATAATTTTAAAATTTTCAATCATTTACTTAATTAACTTAATGTTTCTACCTTGATTAAAAAGTTAATTGTATCAATTAATTTATTAATTGAAAACATTTTCAACTTCAATTAATTTTTTGATTGGAAATATTTTGGTGATATTTTCTTCTGTGTATTATAATTATATAAATATTATTTATTGTGTATTTTACCCCCAGTTGCATGAAGCTCTGTTAGATAACGAACTTTTTAACCTAACAGTGGACATATCCCTGTCATCTTGCCAATATATTCCATAAGACAGTTAGGAACTTAACTACCGAAGATTTTTCAGTTAAAGCTAACCGGAAAGAAAATATTTGAAATTTACTGTCTGTTAACTGGCAGTTAAAGCCTAACGGAGCTACATGAAAATGATCGTTAATCATAAAGTATATATGGGACAAAATTAGAAAGAACAGCATTTGCTTCTATGACCATCAGCCATACAGATTTATATAATTAATAAAAGATAATAAAATCGCTATTGTAACGTTTAAAGTACGATACGAATTTGAAGATTGTATTGAAGTTATCTGTTCTAGAATTACTAAGACTATCCATTTCTTTATTATTAAGAATTGCATTGTGATACTGTGTAATAGATCTGCACGTTTCGATTATATGTTTAACATGGTATATTTGACCGCACTTTGGACAAAATTGGTTTACATTCTTATATAGAAGATGTTTATGTGTTGCGATATCATGTCCCATCCAAAGACCTTATAATATCCGTACTTTGTTCTTTTCGATGTTTGTTGGGTAGATCGGAGTAATATCTCCAGTTATGGTGTCTTGGTATTTTAGTTTAGTCTCACAAAGGGGCCTTAAACGCTTTATCACACTTGGAATGCAAGATAAATTGCCGGTTAAACAGTTTTGCATACCTTTACCGATCATTCAGTCCCACATCGCCAAACTAGGGATACAAACGTCAAAACTTGACTTTTCGATTAATCGACTTTTTATCAAAACAAAAAATAGTCGAAAAAGTGAAGTCGATTTTTGGCCAGGTACTAATTTGATTAATCGCCTTTTGATATATTTCAAAATTGTTAAATCGACTAGTTATAACTTTCAAAATCTACCTTCAATTGTGACTAAAATGGACTCCTAAAGGGAAAGATGAAAAGTTGGCTTTGCCTTAAATCGGAAACGTGGTGTAGAAATATTTTCTAAAAACGGTATCCAGTGCTCCAGAAATAAAGTTTGACACAAATTTTAAGCCAAGTGTGATCAGAGTAGAGAATGAAAGTTGCGCCGCTGATTTTAGCCGCCTCCGACACTTTTATGGCAGTCGAAGCCGCCGTCAAATATGTCGGCACATCTCGACTCAAATTTAGCCGCCAATTAATCAAAAATATATATTAAAAATATAACACGTATATACGGCCGTAAGTTCGGCAAGGCCGAATCTTATGTTCCCTCCACCATGGATTGCGTAGAAACTTCTACGAAAGACTGCCATCCACAAATTTCAACTCACATGGTTGTTAAATATCATATACTACCACCACGTACCAAATTTCAACCAGATCGGATGAATTTTGCTTCTCCAAAAGGCACCGGAGGTCAAATATGGGGATCGGTTTATATGGGAGCTATATATAATTATGAACTGATAGGAACCAATTCCTGCATGGTTGTTGGATACCATATACTAACATCACGTACCAAATTTCAACCGAATGGGAAGAATTTTGCACTTCCAAGGTGCTCCGGAGGTCAAATCTGGGGATCGGTTTATATGGGGCCTATATATAATTATGGACCGATATCGACCAATTTTTGCATGGGTGTTTGAGGCCATATAGTAACATCACGTACCAAATTTCAACCGAATGGGAAGAATTTTGGTCTTCCAAGAGGCTCCGGAGTTCAAATCTGGTGATCGGTTTATATGGGGGCTATATATAATTATGGACCGATATGGACCAATTTTTGCATGGTCATTAGAGACCTATACTACCATCATGTACCAAATTTCAGCCGAATCGGATGAAACTTGTTTCTCTTAGGGGCTCTGCAAGCCAAATCGGGGGATCGGTTTATATGGGGGCTATATATAATTATGAGCCGATGCGGACCAAGTTTTGCATGGTTCGTAGAGACCGTATACTAACACCATGTACCAAATTTCAGCCGGATCGGATGAAATTTACTTCTCTTAGAGGCTCCGCAAGCCAAATCGGAGGATCGGTTTATATGGGGGCTATATATAATTATGGACCGATGTCAACCAATTTTTGCATGGTTGTTAGATACCATATACTAACACTATGTACAAAATTTCAGCCGCATCGGATGAAAAATGCCTCTCTTAGAGGCTCCACAAGCCAAATCTGGGGATCGGTTTATATGGGGGCTATATATAATTATGGACCGATATGGACCAATTTTTGCATGGTTGTTAGAGACCATATACTAACACCATGTACCAAATTTCAGCCAGATCGGATGAAATTTGCTTTCCTTAGAGGGTCTGCAGCCAAATTTGGGGGTCCGTTTATATGGGGGCTATACGTAAAAGTGGACCGATATGGCTCACTTGCAATACCATCCAACCTACATCAATAGCAACTACTTGTGCCAAGTTTCAAGTCGATAGCTTGTTTCGTTCGAAAGTTAGCGTGATTTCAACAGACGGACGGACATGCTCAGATCGACTCAGAATCAGAGAATGAAGCCGACCCATTTTTGTCGGCGGCGGTTGGCATTAAATTGTTGAACCCGGCGGCGGAGGCTTGACGGCTAAGCCGATATAAATTAGTCTATTCGGCGTCGGGCAATTATACATTAAAAAATAAATTTTAAGTTACGCGAATGGGAATCAGATTAGTTGTACAACCAATCTTACAATCAAATGTCCATATCATTCACATTTTCTGAGCTAAATGTTTGCAAAATTATTATAGCAACTCGATCCTGATTGACTGTGGGTGGAGGATTCAAAATTGTAGCCAAAAACCCAACAGTTATTAACAAATATTCTCGATTTAAATCAATATTTTTGGTGAATTGGCGGCTAAATTTAAGTCGAGATGAGTCGACATATACGGCGGCGGCTAAAATAAGCGGCGCGAATCGGCGGCTTCATTCTCTGCTCAGAATTTCACCACGACCCAGAATATATATACTTTATGGGGTCTTAGAGCAATATTTCGATGTGTTACAAACAGAATGACAAAGTTAATATACATACCCCCATCCTATGGTGGAAGGTATAAAAATGGATTAATAATTGTTGTATTTTCTGCGATAATTTCGCAAAAATCTTGCTCAAACGATTTGAATGATATGTAAATTTGATTGTAAGATTGTTTGTACAACTTATGTCATTACAATTCAGATAACCTCAAGAGATCAAGTTATCCGTGTCAGATGTCCCTTGATTACAGATGGGACAGACGTCTACTATGCTGCTATCACTCCTGGATAGAAAATAGTTGAGGCAAGTTCAGTACCTGAGCCAATGCTCTGCAGACTTTTCTGGTAAGCTGTCTGATCTACAGACTCTCTTTTATAAAGCTTGATATGGCGTTCTAGAAAATTAAGATCAGCTCTAACATTTCTGGGAGATGGTTGCTGCTATTCCCCAAAATAGTGATATGAGTAGGTACTGCTTCGACATCATATATTGAGGTCTGCGAGCGGGGAGGAGTTTACTTTCCACATAAAGATGATCCGATCTTCTCTTCTATGGGGATTCTTGATGTCCTCTTTACAATAGTCCATTACTTGTTTATACCTGAGCTTATATTGCCTCAAGCGGCTCTTAAATCTGTTACGGATCTCCATAATCAGCTCCATGTTTTTGGGATCATCAGCTAGTCCTGTTGTTTCTGCCCTGGGAAATTCGACAAGCGAATGGCTTCTGATTTTATCTTCTTTCGGGAATACCTTATTATTGCCTACAAAACCATATTGCGATTCAGATTAGGACTAGAGTGATAAAAAAAAACAGTTTTTTTCTCGGTTCTAAAAACCGAATCCTTTTTTGAATCCGGTGGGCGGAGTTTAAAAAAAGGTTGTAATTGCGGTAACATTACCGTGTATAAACATTAACAAATTGGATTTTTAATTTTTTGGTTTCATTTGCTTTTTGTAAACATTTCTTAAATCTTATATTAAAAACAGTGTTGAAGAGCCTCGACAAATAAAAATGTTCTTCATTGTTCTTCAATCATTTTGTTGTTTTTCAAAATACACACAAGCATAGCTAATTTTCTACCGTACAGTACAGCAAATAAAATCGAATAATAATAATAATAATAACGTAAGTAATATCATAGATTTTGTTGACAAAATAACAGGTTGGCTGATAAGTCCCCGGTCTAACAAAGAAAAACACATTTTTTTGTCAAAATTCGTTTTTATTATTCAACATAGTTCCCTTCAAGAGCTATAGAACGATTATAACGACTTTCCAATTTTTTGATACCATTTTGGTAGTACTCCTTCGGTTTTGCCTCAAAATAGGCCTCAGTTTCGGCGATCACCTCTTCATTGCAGCCAAATTTTTTTCCCTGCGAGCATCCTTTTGAGGTCTGAGAACAAGAAAAAGTCGCTGAGGGCCAGATCTGGAAAATACGGTGGGTGGGGAAGCAATTCGAAGCCCAATTCATGAATTTTTGCCATCGTTCTCAATGACTTGTGGCACGGTGCGTTGTCTTGGTGGAACAACACTTTTTTTCTTCTTCATATGGGGCCGTTTTGTTTATATTTCAATCAAGTTGTTTATATTTCATTCAATTAGCTCTGGAATTTCTTTAGAAAACTAACGTATTTTATTTGACAGCTTGGACGAATACTATATTGAAAGTGTTCAGAAGAAGAGTTGAAAGTGCGCAGAAAACAGATTCGGGAAGTTTTCTTATTTCAGTTTTCATTGAAAATAAAAAACCGAAAAGCTAGTTTTATGATATTAAAAACCGATGCCGATTTATGATATTAAAAACCGATGCCCCGAAAATAGGATTTTATACAAAACCGACAATCGGTGCAAAACGAAAAACCGGTCCACCGGTTTTCACCGTCCGGTATTAATCACTCTAATTAGGGCAGATTTCCAGGTTCAATTAGCATCTCCCACTATTACCCGAATTATCCTCTGATGGTTCCTCTTGTTACTTACCTCGAAACACGCACTCATATTTTTAGACGCTTCATTCTTGACGTGTCATTCTGAGAAAAGTTCATTAGATTCGTTGTAATATTTTCATTTTGCACTTCATCTCCATTAAAGTCCACCAGACAATCGATGCATATGTCAGAATGAACATAATCACGCTGAGTTATATCGATAGTGACATGTTGAGGCACTTATTCAAAGAGCCATATAAATGTGAAGCGTTTTGGTAGCTTTTCTATCATGATATCCTTAAAAAAAGTAACGCATCAATTTGTTTATCAATTTTATCGACGTATTAAATTACTTTCAAAAATAAGTTCTACTTATTATGGCATCCAATTGACTATCAATCATATGTCAAATTTGATAACTCCCTCCACAAGGTACGACCGTTCATGGAAACTTGAATCACATAGCTAATTTGTAATATTTGCCATACTCCCTCATACACCATTTGGAAGAAAGGCAATTGGCATATTTAAGAAATGGCAGCAGGCTGGTATAAATTGTCGTCATTCATGTTCATATATTATTAAATATTGACCTTGGACTTAAAGTTCAGCTAATAATCTATACCTACTATACTATATCAAAATACACTTTCAATTTTATTTTTGCCTGTAACTACGACTAAGAACAACAGACGAACGTGAACAAAAATTAAAACCAAAAGAGTTGTTGCTGGTGCATTTTTGTTGGAGTTCTGTCTGGTTATTGTCGTTGACTTTCTGAGAAACAAACAAAACACAACGACATGATGGTTGAGTGGAGTCATGAGGGTATTTCCCGCCACAAACCGCAACGGAACTGCAGTATACAGGAAATCGATTGTTGCAGTCAACGGCTATAATTTTTCGTCGATTGTTGAAAATTTCTATAAATTTACTACTACAACTTCACAACGTTTATGGTACTTAATTCTGATTGCTGTGGAGGGAGGAGGAGGTTTGTTTAGCTGGTGTATGGGGGCTTGGTAATTGTTGACTCTTTGGTTTATTATGACATCTGGTTACTCGTAATGTAAATTTTAGACATTTTAAATATTGGAATTATTGGAAAATTTAAAATGTACACAAAGTTTGTTGTAGGTAGATATCTTATAAAATTCATGAAGTGCCATTGTCTATCATAGCACTTGAGTAATAATGTCTTGATTTTATTTCTTTGTCAAAATTTTATTTCTACAGAAAATTTTGTCAACAATTTTTTTCTATAGATAGTTTTGTCAAATTTTTATTTCTATAGAAAATTTTGTCAAAATTTTATTTCTGTAAAAATTTTTTCCAAAATTTTATTTCTCTCAAAAATTTTGTCAACATTTTATTTCTCTCAAAAATTTTGTTAAAATTTTATTTCTGTAGAAAATTTTATCAAAATTTATTTCTATAGAAAATTTTTTCAAAATTTGAAGAGCTGGAACATAAAAAGGATAAGTCGTACAAGCCCATGACTTACATCGAAGGATTCTCAAAACGTTTTTTCAAATCGGACATATATAACAAGGACAAGATTCAAATTGCATCACGCACGACGAGAACCGTAAAAGAATTATTCAGATATACAAAGTCGAAAATAAAGAGTGAGGACAGGAGTAATATAGTGTAAAAAATTAAATGTAATGGGGACAAGTCCAACATATGTCCGATGGCATATGTTGGCACTACAATGACCAAACTTAAGACAAGACTTTCGTCCCATAAATCAGACCTTAAAGCTACAGACAAGTCGGTAGAACATCACTGGCAGCTCACTGTGCAACAACAGGGCACAAGCCCAATTTTACAGATGTCGAGATACTTGCTCAAGAGAATAATCATAGGCGAAGATACACTCTTGAAATGCTTAATATAATAGATCTCTCTCCTGACAAGAGCATGAATTTCAAAAAAGACACGGAAGAATGCGCGAGAATGTATCGAAATATCATAAACAAGCATCGACACAAAGGAAGCTTAGTGTACGGTGACTTACGAAACGAACAGCAGCAGCACACGAACCCAAGTTAGTTATTTTCAATAAATTATATCTTAAATAATATATTTGTGAACATTAAATATAATTTAATTTTTGTATTTTATGTAGATAAAAAACCCAGAAGATGGTTAGAAGATGGGCACTAACCGAAATATTGGAAATAAATATTAAAATATATCAATAATCGATTGTTTCTATGACCTCAAACCGAACAAAATTAATAGTCAGAAAATTTTATTTCTATAGAAAATTTTGTCAAAATTTTATTTCTATAGAAAATTTTGTCAAAATTTTATTTGTATAGACAATTTTGTCAAAATTTTATTTCTATAGAAAATTTTGTCAAAATTTCATTTGTATAGACAATTTTGTCAAAATTTTATTTTTTATAGACAATTTTGTCAACATTTTATTTCTATAGAAAATTTTGTCAAATTTTATTTTTACAGAAAATTTTGTCAAAATTTTATTTCTATAGAAAATTTTTGTCAAAATTTTATTTCTATAGAAAATTTTGTCAAAATTTATTTCTATAGAAAATTTTATCAAACTTTTATTTCTATAGAAAATTTTGTCAAAATTTTATTTTTATAGAAAATTTTGTCACAATTTTATTTTTAAAGAAAATTTGGTCAAAATTTTCTTTCTATAGAAAATTTTGTCAAAATTTTATTTCTATAGAACATGTAGTCAAAATTTTATTGCCATAGAAAATTTTGTCAAAATTTTAATTCCATAGAAAATTTTCTCAAAATTTAATTTATATAGAAAATTTTGCAAAATTTTATTTCTACAGAAAATTTTTGTCAAAATTTTACTTCTATAGAAAATTTTGTCAAAATTTTATTTCTATAAAAAATTTTGTCAAAATTTTATTTCTACAGAAAATTTTGCCAAAATTTTATTTGTATAGAAAATTTTGTGAAAATTTTATTTGTATAGAAAATTTTGTGAAAATTTTATTTCTATAGAAAATTTTATTTGTATAGACAATTTTGTCAAAATTTTATTTGTATAGACAATTTTGTCAAAATTTTATTTTTTATAGAAAATTTTGTCAAAAATTTATTTTTTATAAATAATTTTGTCAAAATTTTATTTTTTATAGACAATTTTGTCAAATTTTTATTTCTATAGAAAATTTTGTCAAAATTTTATTTCTATAGCAAATTTTGTCAAAATTTTGTTTCTATAGAAAATTTTGTCAAAATTTTATTTCTATAGAAAATTTTGTCAAATTTTATTTTTACAGAAAATTTTGTCAAAATTTTATTTCTATAGAAAATTTTTGTCAAAATTTTATTTATATAGAAAATTTTGTCAAAATTTATTTCTATAGAAATTTTTGTCAAACTTTTATTTCTATAGAAAATTTTGTCAAAATTTTATTTTTATAGAAAATTTTGTCACAATTTTATTTTTAAAGAAAATGTTGTCAAAATTTTATTTTTATAGAAAATTTTGTCAAAATTTTATTTCTATAGAACATGTAGTCAAAATTTTATTGCCATCGAAAATTTTGTCAAAATTTTATTCCATAGAAAATTTTCTCTAAATTTATTTTTTATATAGAAAATTTTGCAAAATTCTATTTCTACAGAAAATTTTTGTCAAAATTTTACTTCTATAGAAAATTTTGTCAAAATTTTATTTCTATAAAAAATTTTGTCAAAATTTTATTTCTACAGAAAATTTTGCCAAAATTTTATTTGTATAGAAAATTTTGTGAAAATTTTATTTCTATAGAAAATTTTATTTCTATAGAAATTTTTGTCAAAATTTTATTTTTATAAAAAATTTTGTCAAAATTTTATTTCTACAGAAAATTTTGCCAAAATTTTATTTGTATTGAAAATTTTGTCAAAATTTTATTTCTATAGAAAATTTTGTCAAAATTTATTTCTATAGAAAATTTTGTCAACATTTATTTCTAAAGAAAATGTTGTCAAAATTGCATTATTATAGAAAATTTTGTCAAAATTTTATTTTTTATAGACAATTTTGTCAAAATTTTATTTTTTATAGACAATTTTGTCAAAATTTTATTTCTATAGAAAATTTTGTCAAAATTTTATTTTTATAAAAAATTTTGTCAAAATTTTATTTCTATAGAAAATTTTTGTTAAAATTTTATTTCTATAGAAAATTTTGTCAAAATTTATCGATGATTTGACAGTGGCATAGGAAAAGAGATATGTTTGTTTCGAATTCATTTGGCATAAGCCGGCTATCAATGTAAAACCTTTTTTCGGAGGGTTCAAGTGTGGTTTTTGTTGGGTTTAATAAACTGCCTGAATTTATTCTGATAATTGGTTGATAGTTTTGCTGCAAGTAGAGGATGCTGATGAGGAATGTGGTAATTCCGAAACGTGCGTCCATCCAACCATCTTGCAGTCTATAGGGCTTTGCCCAAATGAATTTGACAAACATTCTTTTCCTCTGTTGGTTAAGCTACTCTTGTAGTTTAGTCAATGTATGGTTTTAAGCTGAAATAAAAAAACGACAACAATGCTTAAAGAACAAAACCAACAATAACAAAACAAAACAAATGGCAAAATTTATTTCTATAGAAAATTTTGTCAAAATTTATTTATATAGAAAATTTTGTCAAACTTTTATTTCTAAAGAAATGTTTGTCAAAATTTTATTTCTATAGAAAATTTTGTCAAAATTTTGTTTCTATAGAAAATTTTGTAAAAATTTTATTTCTATAGAAAATTTTGTCAAAATTTTATTTCTATAGAAAATTTTGTCAAAATTTTATGTTTATATAAAATTTTGTCAAAATTTTATTTCTATAGAAAATATTGTCAAAATTTTATTTCTATAGAAAAATTTTGTAGAAAATTTATTTCTATAGAAAATTTTCTCAATATTTTATTTCTATAGAATATTTTCTCAAATTTTTATTTCTATGGAAAATTTTCTCTAAATTTTATTTCTATAGAAAATTTTCTCAAAATTTCATTTCTATAGAGAATTTTCTCAAATTTTCATTTATATAGAAAATTTTCTCAACATTTTATTTCTATAGAAAATTTTCTCAATATTTCATTTCTATAGAGAATTTTCTCAAATTTTCTTTTATATAGAAAATTTTCTCAAAATTTTATTTCTATAGAATATTTTCTCAAAATTTTAATTGTATAGAAAATTTCCACTCATTCTGGAGAGAAATTTCCACATTTCTTCCAAATGAAAATATCTCGACTTCCCAGCAGGTCTGGAAGACATGAATTATGTTTTGGAGTAGATCACGGTTTTTACCTCCATTTCCCGGTTGGTTACTGGGTTATTTATCCACGTTGTATTTGAGTGTTTGTTTAAAAGTGAAAACAATTTTTATTTGTTATTATGGCATAAATATTGAAAATAATTTGTTTACAAACGACACACACAGACAACACAATTTCTGGCATGTCTTTCCTCCCAATATGATGTTAGGTGGGGCAAAGAAATTATAACCAGCTACTGCGACTATCGCTTAGAACTGTAATTTAATAGTAATTGACTTAAAGTGAACCAATAACGTTACAATCAAATAAATAGCGTCTAAAAAGTAGCTATACAGAAGCCAAAACAAATTATTTGCTTTATGGCAAATACACCGCATTTCAATAAACGGCGACAGTGAACAAAACTATAATAAAATTTTATGGATCCAATGGTCAATTTGTCAAAAGACAGAATTTAGGCATGGCGTATGTCCAATTCATTATGACATAGTGTTTTGCTTGCTCAATATCAGATAATTGGCGTCAGATGTTAAGTCTCATTGTTCGGATGATTGGGACAATTATTACGACATAATGTGGATAAATTTAGGTAAACAATTGATAGTGGGTGAGAAATGTTATTTTAGTAATAGCTTAATTTGTGTGTGTGTATTTTGTAACTGTTTACATGTGGTAAATACTCGCTTTTATGTACTGAACAAAAATATGTTTTTTACCTAGGTGTAAGTGGGACGAAGTACACAAAAAAATCTGATTCAGTCACGAAATTAATTGATTCAATTAATTTTTTAATTGAAATGTCTTGAATCATGAAAATGATAATATCAAACACAGTTTTAATTGGGTATAACAATTATTTGAAATTGATTTGAGTTGAAAATTTCAATTAATTTTTTATTTGATTCAATTAAAAATTTATTTGATGTTGATGTTGACAATTAATTTTAAAAATTTAATTGATATTGATTGCAAAAATCAATTAACTTTTTAATTGATTCAATCCAAAATGCTATTGATGTCGATTGGAAAACTCAATTGGGTTTTTAATAGATCCAATTAATTATTTAGTTAATTTCTTGATTAAATCAGTTAAACAATTAATTGAGCTTTGCAATCGAAAATTATATAAATTGTTAATTGAAACAATTAATTGTTTAGTAAAAACCGTGAAATTACTGTGTGTTCTTAGTTTGTTTAAAAAAATGATTTATCAATTCATTTTTTAATTAAAGACGTAACTATTTTAAATCACTTTCTTATGGACTTTATTTTTTATACCCTCCACCATAGGATGGGGGGTATATTAACTTTGTCATTCCGTTTGTAACACATCGAAATATTGCTCTAAGACCCCATAAAGTATATATATTCTGGGTCGTGGTGAAATTCTGAGTCGATCTAAGCATGTCCGTCCGTCCGTCTGTTGAAATCACGCTAACTTCCGAACGAAACAAGCTGTCGACTTGAAACTTGGCACAAGTAGTTGTTATTGATGTAGGTCGAATGGTATTGCAAATGGGCCATATCGGACTACTTTTACGTATAGCC
Organism: Haematobia irritans; assembly: GCF_050003625.1. Lineage (NCBI taxonomy): Eukaryota > Metazoa > Arthropoda > Insecta > Diptera > Muscidae > Haematobia > Haematobia irritans. Next base: position 186,095,200 of record NC_134400.1, on the reverse strand, counting down.
CCCATATAAACCGATCCCCAGATTTGGCTTGCGGAGCCTCTAAGAGAAGCAAATTTCATCCGATCCGGCTGAAATTTGGTACATGGTGTTAGTATATGGTCTCTAACAACCATGCAAAAATTGGTCCATATCGGTCCACTTTTACGTATACACCGAAAGAATTATCTTCGTTAATTTTAAGAAGAATTCTTCATTAACTATTCTTCGTGAATTCTTCATTAAAATAACGAAATTTTCATTCATTTTCGTAAATTTTACGAAGAACATTTTACGAATATACGAAACTTCTACGAAATATTCTACATTAACTTTTCTTCGTAAAAATTTCGTACTTTTAACGAAACTTTCTTCAAATTTCATGACTCTTGTGAAGAAGTTTTTACGCATATTTTACGAAACATTCTGCATTAAAATTTCTTCATAAAAAGTACGAAACATTTTCTTAGAAATAACGAAGAAGTTTCATTGAAGTTGTAAAATTTCCGTTCGCGGCATTAAATTGTCTTTTATAATGTGCTTGAGTGTATTACTTTATTCTGTTTTTTTTTTATGCAAGTCTATGCTACTTCTCATTTGGGTAATAGCGCGCTGTGAATAAAAGTGAAGCAATAAAACAAAAAATTATTAAAAACCTTAAGATGTAAAGTAGTGATGTCATTTTTCACACTTGTAACTATAACCAAATGCACTTTCGACTATAATTTTTTTTCTAAAAGTTCAAACATTTTTGAAAAGAAAAGTACCAAAGTTTTTCATAAAAAGTACGAAAATTTTTCATAAAAAGTACGAAAATTTTTCATAAAAAGTACGAAACATTTGCATAAAAAGAACGAAATTGTTTCATAAAAAGTATGAAGATTTTTTATAAAAATTACGAAGATTCTTCATAAAAAGTACGAATTTTTTTCGTACAAACTACGAAAATGTTGGAAGAACTTTTCTTCGTAGAAAGTACGTAATATTTCGTACTTTTAATGAAAAGTTTCTTTGGTTGTAAAACAATGACAAATTTCGTACTTTTAACGAAATTTTTCGTTCTTTCGGTGTAGCCCCCATATAAACGGACCCCCAAATTTTGCTTGCGATTATTCTAAGAGAAGCAAATTTCATCCGATTCGGCTGAAATTTGGTACATGGTGTTAGTATATGGTGTCTAACGATCATGCAGAAATTGGTCCATATCGGTCCATAATTACATATAGCCCCCATATAAACCGATCCCCCGATTTTGCTTGCGGAGCCTCTAAGAAAACCAAATTTCATCCGATCCGGCTTAAATTTGGTACATGGTGTTAGTTTACGGTCTCTAACAACCATGCAAAAATTGGTCGAAATCGGTCCATAATTATATATAGCCCCCATATAAACCGATTTGATCTCCGGAGCCCCTTGGAAGTGCAAAATTCACCCGATCCGGTTGAAATTTGGTACGTGGTGTTAGAATATGGTCTTTATCAACCATGCGAAACTTGATCCATAGCGGTCTTCATTATATCTAACCCCCATGTAAACCGATCCCCAGATTTGTCCTCCGGAGCTATTTGAGGAGCAAAATTCATCCGATCCGGTTGAAATTAGGTATGTGGTGAAATTTGCTACATTGCGCTAGTATATGGCCGCTAACAAGCATGCCAAAATTGGTCCATATCGGTCTATAGAACATTTTGCCAAAATTTTATTACTATAGAAAATTTTGTCAAAATTTTATTACAATAGAAAATTTTGTTAAAAATTTTATTACTATACAACATTTTGTCAAGATTTTATTTCTATAGAAAATTTTTTCAAAATTTTATTTTATTATAGAAAATTTTGTCAAAATTTTATTTTATTATAGAAAATTTTGTCAAGCTGAGTTATATACGTATTTAAGCGTCCTTTTTTTAATATATACCCCGTATGGATTAACTTATAATTGAGAAGACGGTGTTAAGAAGTTTTAAGATACCTTGCCATCGGCAAGTGTTACCGCAACCCAAGTAATTCGATTGTGGATGACAGTCTTTAGTACCAATTTCTATGCAATCCATGGAAGAGGGTACATAAGATTCGGCCTGGCCGAACTTACTTGTTTTTGGTTTTATATACTTGTTTATATTCTTGTTTTTTTTTTAATTAAAAAATTGATTGTATCAATATTTTTGTTTTATTAAAGATTAAAAAAAATTCAATCATTTATTTAACTGACTTCGTCTTCCGAATTTGATTAAAAAGTTAATTGTATCAATTATTTCTCTAATTAGAAATTTAAAAAAATATTTCAATGATTGACTTAATTGATTTAATGGTTCTAGTTTGATTAAGAAGTTAATTGTATCAATTAATTCTTTAATTGAAAAAGTCTTCAAGTTAATTGAAACTTTTTTATTGAAAATATTTTGGTGATATTTTTCTGTGTAATAGTCTCTACTACACGCAATGAACCTTTCTCTTATCAGTGAGTTCTTCCTCCCAATATCACACATGTTGATGTTTTGTTGTAAAAGGGTAATATAGTACAATTAAAAGCTTTAGGAAACATTTTCAAAAAACTCATAAAATTCTGAAAAATGCACGAAATTTTGTTGGCTTATTCTTTACGAAATTTCGGCCGGGAGTTCATAAATAAATGCTTTAGTGTTGTCTTCCATTGCATCAATTGAAGCAGGCTTGTCGATATAGACATGAGCGTCAACATAGGTAAAAAAATATATATTCTAAGGGCGTTAAATCATACGATCTAGGTGGTCTAGTATAGACCGATCTCGAACATGAAAATAGCCTGGCGTGTGGCTCCGTCTTGTTGCATCTTAGCCAAACAAAAAAGTTGGATATCATTCACAGTTGCGGTAAGATTTGCATCATCAGTCCAATGATGTCAACAGACCCATAAACAGCACCATACTGTGACTTTTTCTGGATGCATTGGTAGATTTTGCAATTCTTTTGGCTGATCTTCAATCCAAAATCGGAACTTCAGTGTTTTACGTAGCCTTGAGGTAAAGATGAGCTTTTTTCAATAAAAAACGATGAAATTTCTTAACAGAGCAAGCGTTATTCATTTGAAGATGTTTGACAGTGAAACAAAACACGAAACGTGCATCAGCTGTTTAAACCAGTGTTGACAAAAAGATAATATTTAAAAAATCACTCTAACGCCCATTTTCATGAAACCCCGTTAGTGCTCCGTTAGCTAACGAACTTTTAAACCGTACTACGGACATATCTGACATCTTGCTTATATATTCCATATGTCAGTTAGGATCTTAACTGCTGAAAAATTCTCAGTTAAAGTTAACCGGAAAGAAGATATTTCGATTTTACTTTCTGTTAACTGGGAGTTAAAACCTAACAGAGCTACATGAAATTTGCCGTTAGAGGTTTGTGTTATACCCCCACCGATTTAAAAAATTCAAGTAACGCAAAACTTTGTATTGTTTTTTCTCTTGAATGTTTTTAATTGAATTTCTTGTTGGCCACACAGAAAAATATTTTCATCCCTAAACTGACCATAAATTTAATTTATTTTGATTGCGAACATTATTTGGTTTTATTTTAGGGAATTTTTTTCAGAATTTTCAATAGAAAATAAATAGCATTTTACTATTGAAAATTCTGAAAAAAATCTTTATCCCAAGTAATGCTGGTGACATTTCTGAGGGTTTCAAAGCTTCTCTAAGTGGTTTCGCTGGAAAGTGGAACGCCGTTCGGACACGGCTATAAGAAGGTGATCCCTTGTCATTGAGCTTAACATGGAATCGGGCAGCACTCAGTGATAAGAGAGAAGTTCACCACTGTGGTATCACAATGGAGTGAATAGTCTAAGTGAGCCTGATACATCGGGCTGCCATATAACCTAACCTAACCTAACCTTTATCCTAAGTACGTCTTAAAAGTCTTATGAAGTAAACGTGGGCTTAAAACCCATTTGCCCTTCAAAGTTCAATGTAAACTAAACACAAAAAAAATTTCTGTTCAATCACGAAATTAATTGATCCAATTAATTTTGTAATTGAAATGGCTTCAATCACAGAAATGATATCAATAAAAAAATTAATTGAAGGTAAATTAAAAAATTAATTGATCCAATGAAAAAATAATTGATCCGAATTTCAACTGACCCGCATGAAATTTGCTCCTCCAAGAGGCTCCAAAACCAAATCTCGGGATCTGTTTATATGGGGGCTATATATGATTATGGACTGATATGGACCACTTTTGGCATGGTTGTTAAATACTACCACCACGTACCACTTTCAACCAGATGGAATGAATTTTGGTTCTCCAAAAAGCACCGGAGGTCAAATCTGGAGATCGGTTTATATGGGAGCTATATATACCCATCAAAAAAAAAAAAAAAAAAAAAAAAACGTCGCCAAAAAAAGTAATAAAAATGTTCTTTTTGGATCCGGAAGTGGTGCAAAATTGACGCAGCCGTTGCACTGAATTTGCATCACTTCTTTAGGTGTGATCCGAATTCAATGTTTTGGATGTAAATTAAAAAATTCTGTAATATTTTGTCAAATAAATAATTTTTAAAAAATGTTACAAGTTTTAATGGATTCTAACGCTTGTTGGAAACGTTTGACCTCAAATATTTTCAAAAATTCATAATTTTGTCAGATTGGATTTAGCATTTTTTTCGACAAAATTTAAATGATTTGTACCATTTTATGAATTCTTACTCTGTTTTTAACCTATTTTAAACAAAAAAAGGTAAAATTACGGATTAAAAGTATGAAAAAAACCAAGTTATAAAAAGTTGAATTAAAAGAACTTCCTGGGTAGTTAAAATAAAGAACATCATTGGGAGTGCATCTTCTAGAAGTGCTTTTAAAGTTGTGCCTTTGGAAGAACTTCCAAATTTTTTGCTGGGTAATTATGGACCGATTTCGACCAATTTTTGCATGGGTGTTTGGGGCCATATATTAACATCACGTACAAAATTTCAGCTGAATCAGATGAATTTTGGTCTTCCAAGAGGCTTCGGAGGTGAAATCTGGTGATCGGTTTATATGGGGGCTATATATAATTATGGACCGATGTGGACCAATTTTTGCATGGTTGTTAGAGACCATATACTTACACCATGTACAAAATTTCAGCCGGATCGGATTAAATTTGCTTCTCTTAGAGGCTCCGCAAGCCAAATCTGGGGATCGGTTTATATGGGGGCTATATATAATTATGGATCGATGTGGACCAATTTTTGCATGGCTGTTAGAGACCATATACTAACACCATGTACCAAATTTCAGCCGGATCGGATGAAATTTGGTACATGGTCACATATCTTGACCTTCAACGTGTTACAATTATTCTCATTAATTTTTACCTAAAAACAATAATTTTTCTATAATATTTTAAAAATCATTCCCGAACACAAACACGTGTAACACCATCTAATCATTTTGCAATGCTATAACAAATTTGGCATAACAATTCTCCTTTTTATATGTTATGAGAAAATATTAGAAATTCTAAAATAGTTGGAAATTATAAAGTTGTGTTTATAGGAAATTTATTTAATTATCACATTTTCTATAATTAATTGATATTGTTTTATTTTTGCTTATCGAACAAATCGATTAAAATAATTGTAAAATCATTTTTTTTTTTAAATAATAAAAATTAATGTTTCATGAAATTTGATAATTGGTCTTTATTTAAAGCAATAAAGTGTTTTTAGTTTAATGAGAAAATCAAATTTTATACAATTTAATCCTAATTATTCCGCTATGAAAGATTTAGTTTATTTCAGCATGATGATTTAATTTGAAATCATTACGGTGTTAACAAATTATATATTAGTTCATAAATAATAATTAAATATTACGAAATAACTGTGGGATACATCTTCCTAAAGTAGATTTCGCTTGACATCTCGATTGTTGCAATGGGGAAAGTATCAACTTTCTCGTACTGCTATAACAAATTTGGCATAACAATTCTCCTTTTTATATGTTATGAGAAAATATTAGAAATTCTAAAATTGTTGGAGATTATAAAGTTGTGTACATAGGAAATTTATTTAATTATCACATTTTCTATAATTAATTGAGATTGTTTTATTTTTGTTTATCGAACAAATCGATTAAAATAATTGTAGAATCATTTTTTTAAATAATAAAAATTAATGTTTCATGAAATTTGATAATTGGTCTTTATTTAATGCAATGAAGTGTTTTTAATTTAATGAGAAAATCAAATTTTATAAAATTTAATTCTAATTATTCCGCTATGGAAGATTTCATTTATTTTAGTATGATGATTTAATTGAAATTATTACGGTGTGAACACATTATATATTTATTCATAAATAATAATTAAATATTACGAAATAACTGTGGGATACATCTTCTTCAAGTAGATTTCTTTGGAAATCTCGATTGATTTCAATCGATTTCTCGTACTGGGTTTCAACAAAATCTCATTCAAAATCCACTGTAAAAAAATGGTTTCGTTTTGTTTTCCTTCTCCGGTTAAAACGAAATAGTTTACAAAAGTGTAAGAATTAATAAAAGGTTACAAATTATTTAAATTTTGTAAAAAAAGGCTAAATGCATTCCAGAAAAATTGCGAATTTTTGAAAAAAATGAGTTCAAATGTTTCAGACAAGCGTTAGACAATAAAAATCATAAAAAATTACAAAAAAAATATTTATTTGGCAAAATACCACCAAATTTTTTAATTCACATCCAAAACATTGAATTCGGATCACAACTTAAGGAGCGATGCAAATTTAGTGCAAATGCTATTGAAATGCTGGACATACGTCCTATGATAAGCCCATGTTAAATTCATTTACATCTGCGCCAATTTTGCCCCCACTTCCAGATCCGAAAATAATATTTTTACTACTTTTTTGGCGACGATTTTTATACCCTGCGTCACACTGTGGAACATGGTATTATAAGTTAGTGCATATGTTTGCAACACCCAGAAGGAGACGAGATAGACACTTGGTGTCTTTGGCAATAATGCTCAGGGTGGGCTCCTGAGTCGATCTAGCCATGTCCGTCTGTCCGTCTATCTGTCTCTGAACACATTTTTGTGATCAAAGTCTAGGTCGCTGTTTATGTCCAATCGCCTTCAAATTTGGCACAAGTATGTTTTTTTGGTTCAGAATAGAACCCTATTGATTTTGGAAGAAATCGGTTCAGATTTAGATATATCTCCCATATTTATCTTTCGCCCGATATGGACTTATATGGACCCAGAAGCCAGAGTTTTATCCTGATTTGCTTGAAATTTTGCACAAACATAACACTTGGCATATAGTCAAGTGCGCAAAATTTGATTGAAATCGGTTCAGATTTAGATATAGCTCCCATGTATACCTTTCGCCCGATATGGACTTATATGGCCCCAGAAGCCAGATTGTTGGCCGAATTTGGTTGAAATTTTGCACTAGGAGTACAATAAGTAGTATAGTCAAGTGTGCAAAATTTGATTGAAATCGGTTCAGATTTAGATATAGCTCCCATATATATCTTTCGCCCGATATGGACTAATATGGTCCTAAAATCCAGAGTTTTGGCCCAATTTGGTTGAAATTTTGCACAGGGAGTACAATTAGTAGTGTAGTCTAGTGTGCTAAATTTTATTGAAATCGGTTCAGATTTAGATATAGCTCCCATATATAGCTTTCGCCCGATTTACACTCATATGACCACAGTGGCCAATCTTTTACTCCGATTTAATTGAAATTTTGCACAGGGAGTAGAATTAGCATTGTAGCTATGCGTGCCAAATTTGGTTGAAATCGGTTCAGATTTAGATATATCTCCCATATATAGCTTTCGCCCGATTTACACTCATATGACCACAGTGGCCAATCTTTTACTCCGATTTAAGTGAAATTTTGCACAGGGAGTAGAATTAGCATTGTAGCTATGCGTGCCAAATTTGGTTGAAATCGGTTCAGATTTACATATATCTCCCATATATAGCTTTCGCCCGATTTACACTCATATGACCACAGAGGCCAATTCTTAACTCCGATTTAGTTGAAGTTTTGCACAGGGAGTAGAATTAGCATTGTAGCTATGCATGTCAAATTTGGTTGAAATCAGTTCAGATTTCTTTATAGCTTCTCTATATATAAGTTTTTTCCGATTTGAGCAAAAATGGCCAAAATACCCACATTTTCCTTATAAAATCGCACTGCTAAGTCTAAAACTTGTAAAAGTGACTCAAATTTTCCTTTATTTCTAATACATATCTATCGATCGATAAATCATACAATGTGATGCAGGGTACAATATTAGACTTTCCTTGCTTGTTTTTACTGCTACTGATATAAATATTTACGTTATATTGAAGATTACGCAAACTAAATCTTAGGAAGCGTTATTTACACAATATTAAGAAGAAATTTCTTTAAAATAATTAAATTTTAATTAAAATAAAGTTTTTAATCTTTGCTGCAAAACTTTTTTATTTATTTTTTTTTAATTTAGGACACAAAGTTAGAAAGTTTGCGTCTCTCCGTTAAAGTTGCATGTCTTTGAACTAAGACAATTTTTCCTTAATGTAACAAAACACATATTTGATTTAAAGAAATTGTCCTTAAATTAACTGAAATATTGAATCTTTAGATTTATGATAAAAATGCTTCAATTACAAGCTAAGACTTATTTGGAGGATTTAGCATCTTTGGTTTGGAAGAAAGACAATATTACGATGTCCGTCCGTCTGTCTGTTGTAGTCACGCTACAGTCTTCAATAATGAATTTATCGTGCAGAAATTTTGCACAAACTCGAATTCGAAGATGAGCTATATCGGTCCAGATTTTGATATAGCTCCCATATAAAGCGACTCACCGATTATGGGTCTTGAGTATCTAGACACCGTAATTTTTATCCTATTTTATTTCTATAGAAAATTTTGTCAACATTTTATTGCTATAGGAATTTTGTCAAAATTTTATTTCTATAGGAAATTTTGTCAACATTTTATTTCTATAGAAAATTTTGTCCAAATTTTATTCCTATAGAAAATTTGTAACGAAGCACATATTTGATTTAAAGAAATTGTCCTTAAATTAACTGAAATATTGAATCTTTAGATTTATGATAAAAATGCTTCAAATACAAGCTAAGACTTATTTGGAGGATTTAGCATCTTTGGTTTGAATTTTATATTGAATTAAGGAAATATATTTTTTAAATTGAAGTATCCGTTATAAGTTGGATTTTTAAACTGGCAGTTGTTTTTACGTGATTAGCTTTATTAATATACCGCGAAAAGAGAATGAAAATTCAATAAATGAGATCTTTATCCTAATTTTAATCTTATTAATCTTAGATTTAAAGCCAGAGAGGTCTCTAAAAAATGTCGTTATTTTAAAAAAGCCGCCTCCTTGGCTAGGAATCAACACCAAAATCCTTAAGGGAAGGTCAACATGTTTAGATCCAAGTAAACTTTTTTTTTTGAGTGTGAATACTTATAAGTCTTACTGATTTATACAAAATATTTCCCCCTGGATATTTTATATGTACTCAGTTTTTGATAGTGTAATTGGTATTTGTCACCTTTCCATATCCAATTCCATTGTGCCCAAATGGGCCAGGAACATGTAATATTATATCAAAATTTAATTAGGGCTTCTATGCATGGCCTAATAATCGATAATTAACTGTTTGCTCATGATACATGATATGACATATGATATAACAAAGTTCGAGAACTATTGTAATAAGGTGAATAATATGATACTAGATATGAATCTAATATAAAAATTGAAAAAATATGTACAACAATGGAATACAAGGAATATAAAATAGGTAAGAGGAGTCAATTGTTCTAAAGTATGTGAATTCCATTCACTCCATCTGTCCGTCTGTCATATAATCTTCTATATTAAAATCATTTGTTTACACTCGGAATTTCGAATCGATTTATTATTCATATTTTTTTATATTGCCTGACAAAAGATTGTTAATATCTTTTACAACTGCTACTATGAAAATGGCTAGACTATGTCTACGTAGTCTTCGAAAAGTGAACAATGCCTGAATAAAAAATATATCTCATGAATTGTTATAAAAATTGATTTGCAATTTAACACTGAATATTAGGCTATTACTACGGTGGGTCAAAAATAGTAAGACTTGGTTCATAAATTTAAAATTCTCTAACCTCTCATTATATTCACCACCATAGAATGTTGATGCGTGTATAATAAGTTTCTTATTTATCGATTTCCGACTACATAAAGTATATGTATATATTCTTGATCAGGAAGAAAGACAATATTACGATGTCCGTCCGTCTGTCTGTTGTAGTCACGCCACAGTCTTCAATAATGAATTTATCGTGCAGAAATTTTGCAAAAACTCGTTTTCTGGCTATATCGGTCCAGATTTTGATATAGCTCTCATATAAAGCGACTCACCGATTTGGGGTCTTGAGTATCTAGACACCGCAATTTTTATCCGATTCTATAAAAATTTTGTCAAAATTTTGTTTCTATAGGAAATTTTGTAAAAATTTTATTTCTATAAAAATTTTGTCAAAATTTTATTTGTATTAGAAATTTTGTTTCTATAGAAAATTTTGTCAACATTTTATTTCTATAGAAAATTTTGTCAAAATTTTATTTCTATGGAAAATTTTGTCAAAATTTTATTTCTATAGAAAATTTTCTCAAAATTTTATTTATTTTGTCAAAATTTTATTTTTTTTTTTAAATTTTGTTTCTATAGAAAATTTGGCCAAAATTTTATTTCTATAGAACATTTTGTCAAAATTTTATTTCTATAGAAAATTTTGTCAAAATTTTATTTCTATAGAAAATTTTGTCAAAATTTTATTTCTATAGGCAATTTTGTCAAAATTGTATTTCTATAAAAATTTTGTCAAAACTTTATTTATTTTGTCAAAATTTGATTTCTGTTAAAAATTTTGTTTCTATAGAAAATTTGGTGAAAATTGTATTTCTATAGAAAAATTTGTCAACATTTTATTTCTATAGGAAATTTTGTCAAAATTTTATTTTCTATAGAAAATTTTGTCAAAATTTTATTCCTATAGAAAATTTGTGAAGTACCTCTTAGTTGGAGAGGAATAATTTGCAAAGCCTACAAAAACATCGAGAATTCTACCAATCTACCAAACAGTAAAAAATATACCATTTTGGTAGAACTCTACCAACTGTTGAAAATTTTATTTCTATAGGAAATTTTGTCAAAATTTTATTTCTATAGGAAATTTTGTCACAATTTTATTTCTATAAAAATTTTGTCAAAATTTTATTTTATTTATTTTATCAAAATTTTATTTGTATTAAAAATTTTGTTTCTATAGAAAATTTTGTCAAAATTTTGTTTCTATAGAAAATTTTTTCAAAATTTTGTTTCTATAGAAAATTTTGTCAAAATTTTATTTCTATAGAAAATTTTGTCAAAATTTTATTTCTATAGAAAATTTTGTCAAAATTTTATTTTTATAGAAAATTTTGTCAAAATTTTATTTCTATAGAAAATTTTGTCAAAATTTTGTTTCTATAGAAAATTTTGTCAAAATTTTATTTCTATAGAAAATTTTGTCAAATATTTATTTCTATAGAAAATTTTGTCAAAATTTTATTTTATTTATTTTGTCAAAATTTTATTTGTATTAAAAATTTTGTTTCTATAGAAAATTTTCTCAAAATTTTATTTCTATAGAAATTTTTCTCAAAATTTTATTTCTATAGAAAATTTTCTCAAAATTTTATTGCTATAGAAAATTTTCTCAAAATTTTATTTCTATAGAAAATTTTCTCAAAATTTTATTTCTATAGAAAATTTTCTCAAAATTTTATTTCTATAGAAAATTTTCTCAAAATTTTATTTCTATAGAAAATTTTCTCAAAATTTTATTTCTATAGAAAATTTTCTCAAAATTTTATTTCTATAGAAAATTTTCTCAAAATTTTATTTCTATAGAAATTTTTGTCAAAAAATAATTTCTTAAGAAAATTTTGTCAAAATTTTATTTCTATAGAAAATTTTGTCAAAATTTTATTTCTATGGAAAATTTTGTCAAAATTTTATTTCTATAGCGAATTTTGTCAAAATTTTATTCCTATAGAAAATTTGTGAAGTACCTCTTAGTTGGAGAGAAATAATTTGCAAAGCCTACAAAAACATCGAGAATTCTACAAATCTAGCAAACAGTAAAAAATATACAATTTTGGTAGAATAAGAATGGAGAGAATGGTGAGAGCTCGCATTGTCGTGGTGAAGAGTGATTCGTCTTCGGCGGTTGGGTTTCCTGATTTCTTTGAAACAAATGGCTGAGTAACACTTACCGGTTTTGCATTGTTCTAGTGGTATGTTCATTCAGTATTTCCAATAAAAAAACAGACGATCATTTGCTTGGAAGTGTTTCGAGCGTTCACCTTGAAACACCCTTACAATCGAGTGCTGCTTACTTTTGGACTCATAACAGTAAATCCACGGGTCATAACCTGTTTCGATATCATAGACCTATTTCGAAACACCGCGATCGTATTTTTGAAGCATTTCTTTCGACACGAGCCTTTTTTTTAAATCGTCAAAAAATCTGCAATGTAAATAATATTAAAACCAAACTATTTTTTTTGTGTAAGTATTTATTTCATATAAAGAACAGAAAATCAACAAACGTAACTTTGCATTTCAACAACAAAAGCATAATGAATTTAGTTTTGTATAAAAATAACATACAAAAGAAATTGTTATGCAATGCTATGCTATGCATTTCAAAAAATTATATAAAAATGTTTTAATATGTAGTTACTAATTCAGTAAGATTTTTATTAAAAAAAAAATAAAAAATATCTTTAATATTTATGTATGCTAATATTAAAGATCCAAAATTTGACCATAAAACTCTCCAATTAAGAGATACAATTTTTTTATAGAAATAAAATTTTAATAAAATTTCTGTAGAAGATTTTGATGAAATTTTCTATAGAAATAAAATTTTGACAAAATTTTCTACAGAAATGAAATTTGGCAAACATTTTCTATAAAATAAAATTTTGAAAAAATGTTCTTTAGCAATAAAATTTTGAAAAAAATTTCTTTAATAAAATTTTTACAAAATTTTTTTTTGACAAAATTTAGTATAGAAATAACATTTTGACAAAATTTTCTATAGAAATAAATTTTTGACAAAATTTTCTATAGAAATAAAATTTTGACAAAACTTTCTATAGAAGTAAAATTTTTACAAAATTTTCTATAGACATAAAATTTTGACAAAATTTTCTTTAGAAATAAAAATTTGACAAAAATTTCTATAGAAATAAATTTTTGACAAAAATTTCTATAGAAATAAAATTTTGACAAAACTTTCTTTAGAAATAAAATTTTCTTTAGAAATAATTTTTTGACAAAAATTTCTATAGAAATAAAATTTTGACAAATTTTCTATAGAAATAAACTTTTAACAAAATTTTCTATAGAAATAAAATTTTGACAAAATTTTCTATAGAAAAAAAGTTTTGACAAAATTTTCTATAAAAATAAAATTTTGACAAAATTTTCTATAGAAATAAATTTTTTACAAAATTTTCTATAGAAATAAAATTTTTACAAAATTTTCTATAGAAATAAAATTTTGACAAAAATTTCTATAGAAATAAAATTTTGACAAAAATTTCTATAGAAATAAAATTTGGCAAAATTTTCTATAGAAATAAAATTTGGCAAAATTTTCTATAGAAATAAAATTTGGCAAAATTTTCTATAGAAATAAAATTTTGACAAAATTTTCTATAGAAATAAATTTTTGACAAAATTTTCTATAGAAATAAAATTTTGACAAAATTTTCTATAGATATAAAATTTTGACAAAATTTTCTATAGAAATAAAATTTTGACAAAATTTTCTATAGAAATAAAATTTTGACAAAATTTTCTATAGATATAAAATGTTGACAAAATTTTCTATAGAAATAAAATTTTGACAAAATTTTCTATAGATATAAAATTTTGACAAAATTTTCTATAGATATAAAATTTTGACAAAATTTTCTATAGATATAAGATTTTGACAAAAATTTCTATAGAAATAAAATTTTGACAAAATTTTCTATAGAAATAAACTTTTAACAAAATTTTCTATAAATTCAATATCAATCAATTTTGGGTGGATTATTTTTGGAATGAGTGGCAACCATGATACTAATACTGTAGATGTAAAATTTGGCAATTTCTCTCTCTCTCTCTCTCTCTCTTATCTCTTTTACTGGCTCTAATCGTGTAAACAAACTGTTTCAAATCAACATTTTTGAACGGAGCAAATATCGTCGTTTGAGACAAAAATCAGAAAATTGGCATTTGGTATTTTTTGAGTAAAAAATCGTCAAAATGGCGATAAATCGGCAAAATTGGCAGCACTGGACACAGTATCAATGTTTCACGGACGACCTTTTCGAAATTCGCCTTCGAGTGAATTATGACCTTGCATCGATACTGGTTCTTGACGGAGATTCATCGTCAAAAATTGAATTAAGTTTATATATGTCCTATTGTTGAATTAATCGACGTTGAAGGTTGTAAAAAATAATCGAGAAAAAATGTTCACGATTTAATTCCATTTTTAGGGCGAGAAGAAACTTTTGAGTTCCTGTAAACAACACAAACAGCGCTCGTTTATCAAAACGTTCTGAGTACGAATAAATTCATAAATATCAAACTTTCAGTTGGCAGATTGCAACACTAGGATTGCCCAATCCCGAAATATAAAAGGCAACCCACGTATTTACATATGTACATTTAATAAATAAATATCCCCATTTCGCATGTGGCCTAATTTTGAATTGTGGCACTCCCAGAGTACATATTTCCTTCTGTATCCATAAATTATTTTTGTCCCAAAAACCCATTGAATGAATTGCTTGCATTGGAGATGCATCCGTAATGTATTTAAATTTAATTTAAATTTTTTTTTATTATTTATTTTAAACAAAGCTGGTTATTAGTGGCAATCATGGTGGATGGTCGACAGTCGGAGCATATGACTAATCCCAGTTATTTCCCAAATTATCAACAGATCTTTTTAGCATTTTGCTTCCATTTAATACTGGCGAATAATTGAAAATGATTAATCCATTGCAATTTTAGCATGAATCAAATAACATGTGCTTTGTTACTTTTCCATATGTTATCTTCCTATATGGAAATAAACCAGGTAGAAAATATTCTTCATTCAGATGATGAGAATGACCGCTATTCATAAGATATTTAATAAGAAATCCGCAATATAAGGATGTAAAAATGCAACCCGTTTTTTGCCAAGGGTTGAATACAAGATTTTAAGGGATGTTTAATATTATAGAACATAGTTTACCTCAGGTCGTTTCGCATGTTTCTTAAAAAGTCTACTATCAGTCTTATTTTGAATGTGGAATAGTGCGACATTATTTTTTCTGTAAAAGTGTAAGAATTTGCCGACATGATCCCCAGTTATTTTATTTAAATAACTATTTTTATGGAGAACATTTTTTTATTTGGGGAAATATCGTAAAAATCATGGTAAATTAAGGTAATATTTCAAAATATCTTTATTGCATTAACTTATACAAAAACTAATTTGGATTTTGCATGCACCGTTGCCACAGTTGGTAGAATTCTACCAAAAATCATAGATTTTTCTCTGTTTGGTAAATTGGTAGAATTCTTGATTTTTTTTTTTGTAGATTTTGCAAAACATTCCTCTCCAACTAAGAGGACTTCATAAATTTTCTAAACAAATAAAATTTTACATTTTCTATAGAAATAAAATTTTGATAAAATTTTCTAAAGAAATAAAATTTTGACTAAATTTTCTAAAGAAATAAAATTTTGACAACATTTTCTATAGAAATAAAATTTTAACAAAATTTTCTATTGGAATAAATTTTTGACAAAATTTTCTATAGAAATAAAATTTTGATAAAATTTTCTATAGAAATAAAATTTTGAAAAAAATTTCTATAGAAATAAAATTTTAATAAAACTTTCTATAGAAATAAAATTTTGACAAAATTTTCTATAGAAATAAAATTTTGACAAAATTTTCTATAGAATAAAAATGTTGACAAAATTTTCTATAGAAATAAAATTTTGCCAAAAATTTTCTAACGAAAAAAAAATTTTGAGAAAATTTTCTAAGAAATAAAATTTTGACAAAATTTTCTGTAGAATAAAATGTTGACAAAATGTTCTATAGAAATAAAATTTTGATAAAATTTTCCATAGAAATATAACTTTGACAAAATTTTCTATAGAAATAAAATTTTGAGAAAATTTTCTAAAGAAATACAATTTTGACTAAATTTTCTAAAATAAAATTTTAACAAAACTTTCTATAGAAGTAAAATTTTGACAAAATTTTCTATAGAAATAAATTTTTGAAAAAATTTTCTATAGAATAAAAATGTTGACAAAATTTTCTATAGAAATAAAAGTTTTGAGAAAATTTTCTAAAGAAATAAAACTTTGACAAAATTTTCTATAGAAATAAAAGTTTTGCGAAAATTTTCTAAAGAAATAAAATTTTGATTAAATTTTCTAAAGAAATAAAATTTTAATAAAACTTTTTATAAAATAAAATTTTGAGAAAATTTTCTATAAAAATAAAATTTTGAGAAATTTTTCTATAAAAATAAAATTTTGAGAAAATTTTCTATGGAAATAAAATTTTGACAAAATCTTCTATAGAAATAAAATTTTGACAAAATTTTCTATAGAAATATAATTTTGACAAAATTTTCTATAGAAATAAAGTTTTGACAAAATTTTTTATAGAAATAAAATTTTGATAAAATTTTCTATAGAAATAAAATTTTGACAAAAGTTTCTATAGAAATAAAATTTTGAGAAAATTTTCTAAAGAAATAAAATGTTGACTAAATTTTCTATAGAAATAAAATTTTGACAATATTTTCTACAGAAATAAAATGTTGACAAAATTTTCTATAGAAATAATATTTTGACAAAAATGTTCTAAAGAAAAAACATTTTGACAAAATGTTCTATGTTGACAAAATTTTCTATAGAAATAAAATTTTTGGCAAAATTTTCTATAGAAATAAAATTTTGGCAAAATTTTCAATAGAAATAAAATTTTGACAAAATTTTCTATAGAAATAAAATTTTGACAAAATTTTCTATAGAAATAAAATTTTGCCAAAATTTTCTATAGAAATAAAATTTTGACAAAATTTTCTATAGAAATAAAATTTTGAGAAAATTTTCTAAAGAAATAAAATGTTGACTAAATTTTCTATAGAAATAAAATTTTGGCAAAATTTTCTATAGAAATAAAATTTTGACAAAATTTTCTATAGAAATAAAATTTTGACAAAATTTTCTATAGAAATAAAATTTTGAGAAAATTTTCTAAAGAAATAAAATGTTGACTAAATTTTCTAAAGAAATAAAATTTTAATAAAACTTTCTATAGAAATAAAATTTTGACAAAATTTTCTATAGAAATAAAATTTTGACAAAATTTTCTATAGAAATAAAATTTTGACAATATTTTCTACAGAAATAAAATGTTGACAAAATTTTCTATAGAAATAATATTTTGACAAAAATGTTCTAAAGAAAAAACATTTTTACAAAATTTTCTATAGAAATAAAATTTTGACCAAATTTTCTATAGAAATAAAATTTTGACAAAATTTTCTATAGAAATAAAATTTTGACAAAATTTTCTATAAATTCAATTTTTTGGTAAATTTTCTCCAAATTTTTGTAGATAATTTTTGGCCCCAGTGGCAACCGTGATTGCATGCGTCCGATGACAATATGACCACAGATAAAAATGTAGTTTGAAGCGTGAGTTTTAAACAACAACCAAATATAGAATTAAATCAAATGAAATCGTTGTTGTTTTAGGCACAAATTAAAAATTAAGTTCACTGACATATTCACGACTTGAAAAACGTTATACATACTTTGAAAGATTTCAATTATGGGAATATTATTTAATTTATTTAAAATTAGCACAGCGAAATTGGTTATTCGCACTTATCTATCATTTAGCATGCATTTTATTTGGCCGTTATCTGAGATATTTGCAAAAATTCTCATAGCATATATGTAAAACAGACAAAAGTTGAAACATGCTTTGCATTTCAAATCATGTAATTTTCCCCAAGTCAGAAGTATAAGAATATCTTGGATACGTACCTTAGTTAATATCGATAGATGTATGAGAATACATGGGGATCGGCTATAAAGAGGTTCCTCTTCGCAGACAGAAAATAGTATTTTTATATGTTTCGGTGTATAAAAATGTGTGTTTGGCCTGATTTTTTTTTTTCAAAACATTTTTTATAAGTGTTGGGGACGTATATAGTAGCTGATATGTAGTGGCTTTGATAAAAGTATCAAACTTCTCTTGGTTAGGGTTAATACGACCCAATAATTGTTGCATTACTGATAAGATCTGTTCTACTAATTTTTACTAATTTAAATTTTATTGTGTGATTCCTCTATGTATTGCTAGTTTAAAAAGGTGGCGTCTTTGGTTCAGAATCAATATCAAAATCTTTGGATCAAGGTGAACTTTTTTTTGAGTGTTGGCTTTGGACTATGAAACAAATATAAATTGAATTGCAAATATTCGTTTTTTTAATGTATGTGAGCTTTTTACACCTTTTTCACAGTGTTTTTGTTCATAATTAGCTTGTGAAATTTTTTTACAATTTGCATGATAATTATAATTATTTCCCACCGTTCAAAATGCATTCGATTGTCACAAAAACTGGTTTCCAAGCGTTTAATCTCAATTAATTGAAACTTTGTTAATTGTGTAATTTATTGTTAACCGTTTCAGATGTTGCCAGCGGTAGTGATACGCTTACTATGCAAACCTAATTAATTTTGTTGCGTTTCGTTGGGGGTGTGTCAGTGTAGTTTATTGTTTTTACATGAATATTTCGATTTTTATACCCACCACCAAAGAATGGTGACGGGAGTATAATAAGTTTGTCATTCCGTTTGTAACACATCGAAATATCGATTTCCGACTATATATAAAGTATATATATTCTTGATCAGGGAGAAATTCTGAGACGATATAACCATGTCCGTCTGTCTGTTGTAATCACGCTACAGTCTTCAATATACTCAAAAAAAAAAAGTGAACTCTCTATTTCACTAAAGCCAATTTAACTTTATTTTAGTGCATGGAATTATTATATTTGGAGAAAGTTTCCTCTACTCTACTAAAGGGTTATACGTTCAAAATTTGGTCAATATAAACTTGACGTATTTCTTTCAATTTTGCATTTAAAAAACATGAACACCCCTTATTTTGAAGGTGTGTGAATGTTCCTCGGGCATCGCGAATATCCGAGCTACTCGCACGCAAAGCTGGCAAAATCGCTAAAAGTTGTCAAATCAACCGTTACAAATGTAATTAAAGTGTTTGGGGAACGTTTGTCGACAGCCAGGAAGTCTGGATCGGGGGGAAATCGAAAACCGGAAGCCGCTGAGACGACAAAGAGAGTTGCCGGTAGTTTCAAGCGAAACCCTAACCTCTCTCTCCGAGATGCCGCAAACCGTGCATCGAGCCAAAAAACCAGCCGGACTATCGACTTACAAGAAGGTAGTGACTCCAAATCGCGATGATAAACCAAATACGACGGCCAAAGCGCGATCCCGGATGCTGTACACGACGATGCTGACGAAGTTTGACTGCGTGGTAATGGACGACGAAACCTACGTCAAAGCCGACTACAAGCAGCTTACGGGGCATGAGTTTTATACGGCAAAAGGAAGGGGAAAGGTAGCAGATATTTTCAAGCACATAAAACTGTCAAAGTTCGCAAAGAAATATCTGGTTTGGCAAGCCATCTTGAAAAGCAGCATTTTCATAGCTTCCGGGACTGTCAACCAAGAAATTTACGTGAAAGAGTGTTTGAATAAACGTCTGCTGCCTTTCCTGAAGAAACACGGTTGTTCCGTACTGTTTTGGCCGGATTTGGCATCTTGCCATTACGGTAAAAAGGCCATGGAGTGGTACGCCGCCAACAACGTGCAGGTGGTTCCCAAGGACAAGAACCCTCCCAACACGCCAGAGCTCCGCCCAATTTAGAAATACTGGGCTATTGTCAAGCGGAACCTAAAGAAGACCAAAAAAAAAACTGCTAAGGACGAGTAGCAGTTCAAGGCAAACTGGCTTTCTGCGGCGAAGAAGGTGGACAAGGTGGCTGTACAAAATCTGATGGCAGGTGTCAAGCGTGAGGCCCGGCAATTCCGATTTGGAAAAGCGAAAGCCTAACTGAATATTTTTCCTGAATTTTATACTAATTGAACTTGAAAAAGAAATTTAATTTGATTTTTTAAATAAACGATTTCACCGAAAACGCGTGTATTCTCTTGACCAAATTTTGACCGTATCACCCTTTAATTTTCTGTGTACGTTAGTTAAATTAACTAAAACCGATGGAAAAATATTCTTAAATGAAGCATAAAATAGTTCAGAATTTCTTTAATTTTTTAAATTTTACCAAAAATACGTCCATCATGAACCTCGTATGTCACTAAAGTTATTCTTGCAATTTTGAACTCCAAGGTTTTCCTTCAAACTACAAAATTTTCTTTAACAAGTGAAGAAACTTAGTTATGTCTAATAAATTTTCTTGAATTTATCGAAAAATATTTACGTATTTTTATGACATCGGCGTGATGCCAACGTTTGTAATACTGTTTAGTTAAAATTTTCTACAAATATTCAAAATTTTCTAAAATTAACCGAAAATTTTCTTCCTGGTGAGTTTACTGCTTTTTCAGTGTAATGAAACAATCGTGCTGAATTTTTGCACAAACTCGTTTTATGTCTGCAGGCGGGCAGGTCAAGTTCGAAGATGGACTATATCGGTCCAGGTTTTGATATAGTCCCCCCCGATTTGGGGTCTTGGCGTAATAGAAACCGTAATCTTTATCCAATTTACCTAATGTTTGAAATCTTGAGGTATTTTAGGACCATAAAGAGGTGTGCCAAAAAATGGTGCGTATCGGTCCATGTTTTGGTATAGCCTCCATATAAACCGATCTCCAGATTTTACTTCTTGGTCTTCTAAAAACCATAGTTTTCATCTAATTTGCCTGAAATTAGAAATCTAGAGGTATTTTATGACCATAAAGAGGTGTGCCAAAAACGGTGAGTATCGGTCCATGTTTTGGTATAGCCCCCATATAAACCGATCTCCAGATTTTACTTCTTGGGCTTATAGAAACCGTAATTTTTATCCAATTTTGAAATCTGGAGGTATTGTAGGACCACAAATACGTGTGCCGAAAATGGTGAGTATCGGTCAATGTTTTAGTATAGCTCCCATATAGACCGATATCCCGATTTTACTTTTTGGGCTTGTAGAAACCGTAGTTGTTGTTCAATTTGCCTGAAATTGAAAATCTGCTGGTTTTTAGGACTATGTGTGTGTAAGAAATGATTTTATTGTTTGGGATTCTAGAAACCGTAGTTTTTACCCAATTTGCTTGAAATTCTAAAACTAGAAGTATTTTAGGACCATTAAAAGGTGTGCATAAAACGGTGAATATCGGTCCATATTTTAGTATAGCCCCCATAAGACCGATCTCCCTATTTAACTTCTTGGGTTTCTAGAAATCATAGTTTTTATCCGATTTGCCTAAAATTGTAAATATATTGGTTACAGGTTGGCTGATAAGTCCCCGGTCTAACAAAGAAAAACACATTTGTTTGTCAAAATCCGTTTTTATTATTCAACATAGTTCCATTCAAGAGCGATACAACGATTATAACGACCTTCCCATTTTTTTTATACCATTTTGGTAATACTCCTTCGGTTTTTCCTCAAAATAGGCCTCAATTTTGGCGATCACCTCTTCATTGCAGCCAAATTTTTTTCCTGCGAGCATCCTTTTGAGGTCTGAGAACAAGAAAAAGTCGATGTGGGCCAGATCTGGAGAATACGGTGGGTGGGGAAGCAATTCGAAACCCAATTCATGATTTTTTGCCATCGTTCTCAATGACTTGTGGCACGGTGCGTTGTCTTGGTGGAACAACACTTTTCTTCTTCCTATGGGGCCCTTTTGCCGCGATGTCGACCTTCAAACGCTCCAATAACGCCATATAATAGTCACAGTTGATGGTATTTCCCTTCTCAAGATAATCGATAAAAATTATTCCATGCGCATTCCAAAAAACAGAGGCCATTACATTGCCAGCGGACTTTTGAGTCTTTCCACGCTTCGGAGACGGTTCACCGGTCGCTGTCCACTCAGCCGACTGTCGATTGGACTCAGGAGTGTAGTGATGGAGCCATGTTTCATCCATTGTCACATATCGACGGAAAAACCTGGGTGTATTACGAGTTAACAGCTGCAAACACCGTTCAGAATCATCAACACGTTGTTGTTTTTGGTCAAATGTGAGCTCGCGCGGCATCCATTTTGCACAGAGCTTCCGCATATCCAAATATTGATGAATGATATGACCAACACATTGCTTTGATATCTTTAAGCCCTCTGCTATCTCGATCAACTTCATTTTACGGTCATTCAAAATCATTTTGTGGATTTGTTTGATGTTTTCGTCGGTAACCACCTCTTTCGGGCGTCCACTGCGTTCACCGTCCTCCGTGCTCATTTCATCACGCTTGAATTTTGCATACCAATCAATTATTGTTGATTTCCCTGGGGCATAGTCCGGAAACTCATTATCAAGCCAAGTTTTTGGCTTCCACCGTATTTTTTCCTTTCAGAAAACAGTATTTTATCAAAACACGAAATTCCTTTTTTTCCATTTTTTTCACAATAACAAAAGTTGCTTCACAAACTAATTGACTTACAGACGTCAAATTTTGACACGTTGGTACTATATAAAAATAATATGCATTTAATACTAGCGACGCCATCTATGTGTCAGACCGGGGACTTATCTGTCAACCTGTTACAGATAATAGATTTCAAATCAAGGCATTATTTCATCATTTTCTTGCACACTTCCAAGAGATGTTTATGATTCCTCTAAAACTCAAACAAAAAATGGTTCTTATAAATTCAGGATCTGATCTAGTCTTCATAGGTAAAATCTTTAAATTTATCTTCGGGAAGTGTACTGGTTGAACTGCTCTGCTTGGGTGAATGTCAGTCATCGAACCCCCCTGAAATTTGAAAGAAAACTTAATATTTGATTCATGGTGGTGGGTATTTAAAATTCGGCCCGGCCGAGCTTACTGCTCTATATACTTGTTTAAAATTCAGATAGTGAAAGTATTTGGGTAAATGGGAAACAATAGCAGAAACAAAAATAAAAATAACTTGTTGTCTTACAGTCTATAGAATTATAAGCATAAAAAACAACGTTGTTAAAAAAAAAAACAGAAACAGAAAATGCAATTTTCCAATTTTTAATTGGAAATATTTTGGTGATATTTTTTTCTGTGTATTGGTCTTTGAAACTTACTTCCTTCCAAAAAAGTCAAGAAAATGATACACAGAAAATAATATGACCAAATTTTTCAATTTAAAAATTAAATTGATTTAACTAATTAAATAACTAATTAATAAATTAAAATGAAAACCATCATATTTTTTTTTTTAATTGGATAAATTATTGACGTTGGTATTTGACTAAAGAAATTTCAATTAAAACTTCATTGGATCAATTAATTTTTTTTTTCGTATTGTAGAATCAATTCCTGAAGATAATTAAAAATATGTTGGATTAGATTTTTACTTTATCAATATCTATAATTAATTTTTTGTTTGGTGAAAAAAATTATTATCACACTATTATTTTTAATGCAATTAAAAAGTTTATTTAAAAAAAATCTATGCAAAAGAATAAGAAATATAGAGAATTATAACCAGTTTGTACTAGACACAAATAAAGAACATTGCCAATAGGAGAAGATTTCGAAAATGATATCGAAATAAAAATCACTTGATCGTCCAAGTACCTTAGGCAATTGGCTGATATAAATATTTATAGATAAACTACACTGTCTATATACACTTGAATAATATTGGTATTGGTATCGCGGTTGCCATATAATAAAATTTTGACAAAATTTTCTATAGAAATAAAATTTTGACAAAATTTTCTATAGAAATAAAAATTTGACAAAATTTTCTATAGAAATAAAATTTTGACAAATTTTTCTTTAGAAATAAAATTTTGACAAAATTATCTATAGAAATAAAATTTTGACAAAATTTTATATAGAAATAAAATTTTTACAAAAAATTCTATAGAAATACAATGTTGACAAAATTTTCTATAGAAATTAAAATTTGCCAAAACTTTCTATAGAAATAAAATTTTGACAAAATTTTCTATAAAAATAAAATTTTGACAAAATTTTCTATAGAAATAAAATTTTGCCAAAATTTTCTATAGAAATAAAATTTTGACAAAGTTTTCTATAGAAATAAAATTTTGAGAAAATTTTCTATAGAAATAAAATTTTGACTAAGTTTTCTATAGAAATAAAATGTTGACAAAATTTTCTATAAAAATAAAATTTTGACTAAGTTTTCTATAGAAATAAAATTTTTAAAACATTTTCTATAGAAATAAAATTTTGACAAAATTTTCTATAGAAATAAAATTTTGAGAAAATTTTCTATAGAAATAAAATTTTGATAAAATTTTCTATAGAAATAACATTTTGAGAAAATTTTCTATAGAAATAACATTTTGAGAAAATTTTCTATAGAAATAAAATTTTGAGAAAATTTTCTATAGAAATAAAATTTTGACAAAATTTTCTATAGAAATAACATTTTTACAACATTTTCTATAGAAATAAAATTTTTACAAAATTTTCTATAGAAATAGAATTTTTACAAAATTTTCTATAGAAATAAAATTTTAACAAAATTTTCTATAGAAATATAATTTTCTATAGAAATAAAATTTTGACAAAGTTTTCTATAGAAATAAAATTTTGACAAAATTTTCTATAGAAATAAAATTTTGAGAAAATTTTCTATAGAAATAAAATTTTGAGAAAATTTTCTATAGAAATAAAATTTTGACTAAGTTTTCTATAGAAATAAAATGTTGACAAAATATTCTATAGAATAAAAATGTTGACAAAATTATCTATAGAAATAAAATGTTGACAAAATTTTCTATAGAAATAAAATTTTGACAAAATTATCTATAGAAATAAAATGTTGACCAAATTTTCCATAGAAATAAAATTTTGACAAAATTATCTATAGAAATAAAATTTTGACAAAATTTTCTATAGAAATAAAATTTTGACAAAATTTTCTATAGAAATAAAATTTTGACAAAATTTTCTATAGAAATAAAATTTTGACAAAGTTTTCTATATAAATAAAATTTTGACAAAATTTTCTATAGAAATAAAATTTTTACAAATTTTTCTTTAGAAATAAAATTTTGACAAAATTATCTATAGAAATAAAATTTTGACAAAATTATCTATAGAAATAAAATTTTGACAAAATTTTATATAGAAATAAAATTTTTATAAAAAATTCTATAGAAATACAATGTTGACAAAATTTTCTATAGAAATTAAAATTTGCCAAAACTTTCTATAGAAATAAAATTTTGACAAAATTTTCTATAAAAATAAAATTTTGACAAAATTTTCTATAGAAATAAAATTTTGCCAAAATTTTCTATAGAAATACAATTTTGACAAAATTTTCTGTAGAAATAAAATTTTGAGAAAATTTTTTATAGAAATAAAATTTTGACAAAATTTTCTATAAAAATAAAATTTTGACAAAAATTTTCTATAGAAATAAAATTTTGCCAAAATTTTCTATAGAAATAAAATTTTGACAAAGTTTTCTATAGAAATAAAATTTTGAGAAAATTTTCTATAGAAATAAAATTTTGACTAAGTTTTCTATAGAAATAAAATGTTGACAAAATTTTCTATAGAATAAAAATGTTGACAAAATTATCTATAGAAATAAAATTTTGACAAAATTTTCTATAGAAATAAAATTTTGACTAAGTTTTCTATAGAAATAAAATTTTTACAACATTTTCTATAGAAATAAAATTTTGACAAAATTTTCTATAGAAATAAAATTTTGACAAAATTTTCTATAGAAATAAAATTTTGACAAAATTTTCTATAGAAATAAAATTTTGACAAAATTTTCTATAGAAATAAAATTTTGACAATATTTTCTATAGAAATAAAATTTTGACAAAAATTGTCTATAGAAATAAAATTTTGACAAAATTTTCTATAGAAATAAAATTTTGACAAAATTTTCTATAGAAATAAAATTTTGACAAAATTTTCTATAGAAATAAAATTTTGAGAAAATTTTCTATAGAAATAAAATTTTGAGAAAATTTTCTATAGAAATAAAATTTTGAGAACATTTTCTATAGAAATAAAATTTTGAGAAAATTTTTTATAGAAATAAAACTTTGAGAAAATTTTCTATAGAAATAAAATTTTGACAAAATTAGCTATAGAAATAAAATTTTGACAAAATTATCTATAGAAATAAAATTTTGACAAAATTTTTTATAGAAATAAAAATTTGACAAAATTTTCTATAGAAATATGTCTCTAGCTCTCATGTCACTGTGTTATGTTGATGTCTTTCATTATCTATCTCCTTCGTCATTTTTCTCTCTCGCTCTATTTGATATAAACATATATATGTTTAGACATGATATATGTTTATATCAAATATATAAATTAAAATAGGTTTGCATTCAGAGACATTATATTTTATTGTATACATTGAAACTTTTTTTTTGCCCTGTATGTATACACATATATTCTTTATTTTTATATTATTTTGTTTAGATATTGATTTCTATAAATAATGTATTAAAGTAAATTGGATTATAATCATATTTGTTTTAAAAATGATTATTCCTGATTTCCAATATCGTTTCATAGAAAACAGTTAATGGTTAAATAGAGTGGTTGGCACGTATTTGTAGATATTGATAAAACTTTTTTTTTGTTTTTAATTGGTTCTCAATAAGTAGCAGCAGATAATAGTGATCATGAATCAATTTGATTATGAATGTTTTTGTATTAGATAATAGAGGCGCAAGCCAATGACACCCTAACAGAAGTAAGGAAGAATCATGATTGTCGTGATCATATCAAGAGAATAAACTAAGATGATTGATTCGGTAAACAAAAATCTGAAATTCTGAAAAATAAATCATTTCGTCGTTAAAAATTACAAAAAAAAAAAAATGATCACAATACAATAAGGGGAATTTTTGATTCAAAACTGACCTAACGAAAAACGATAGGAAATCCAAAACTCAAAATAAAGACATTTTAGGGAACTATCTAATTTTAAATATAAGCTTTAAAAATTATAAGTCTAATCTCAAACGACATTTTTCACCATTTCCATTCTCTCTCTTTTTGCCGTTTCATTGCAGTTACCTTGCTGGGCGTTTTAAAATCATTACAAATGCCGAAACTAAAGGATTGGGCACATTTGTGGGCACGTTTGCTTTACCCTCCTTGATATTCCTTTCGCTGGTTGAGCTTAATTGGAATAAAGTGAATTGGACATTTCTATTAGCAATGCTCATATCGAAGGCGATAGTATTTTTTGTGGTGCTGCTCATATCGTTAATTGTGGCAAGACCTTTGAATTATGCCAGAGCCGGTTTGTTTGGTATATTCTGTACTCAAAGTAATGATTTTGCAATCGGTTATCCCATAGGTGAGTAATCTAAAAATATAAATAAAAACAATATACGAATTATATGAATTATGAATATATTTTTATAAAATATATAAACGGTGGTTGTTTTTTTTTTAAGAGCTATAGGAAATTTTTTCAAAAAGAAAACACATGAAATTCAGAATTTTTTTTATTTGAATCGACCCTGATACATCGGGCTGCCACCTAACTAACCTAACCTAACCTAACCTAAGGACCCTATAAATTAATATTTGAAGATTATTTCATGCAAATGTTAACCGCGACTGCTTCTCAAATGGTCCGTCCGCATAGTCCAATTTTGATATACTCTTGGAAATCATAATCGGACACCTACATCTGAGGGCATATAAAGGGTGATACGGTCAAAACTTGGTCAAGGGAAAACGCGTGTAAATCGGTGAAATCGTTTATTTAAAAAATCAAATTAAATTTCTTTTTCAAGTTCAATTAGTATAAAATTCAGGAAAAATATTCAGTTAGGCTTTCGCTTTTCCAAATCCGAATAGCCGGGCCTCACGCTTGACACCTGCCATCAGATTTTGTACAGCCACCTTGTCCACCTTCTTCGCCGCAGAAAGCCAGTTTGCCTTGAACTGCTGCTCGTCCTTAGCAGTTTTTTTTTTGGTCTTCTTTAGGTTCCGCTTGACAATAGCCCAGTATTTCTCAATTGGGCGGAGCTCTGGCGTGTTGGGAGGGTTCTTGTCCTTGGGAACCACCTGCACGTTGTTGGCGGCGTACCACTCCATGGCCTTTTTACCGTAATGGCAATATGCCAAATCCGGCCAAAACAGTACGGAACAACCGTGATTCTTCAGGAAAGGCAGCAGACGTTTATTCAAACACTCTTTCACGTAAATTTCTTGGTTGACAGTCCCGGAAGCTATGAAAATGCTGCTTTTCAAGCCAAAGGTACAGATGGCTTGCCAAACCAGATATTTCTTTGCGAACTTTGACAGTTTTATGTGCTTGAAAATATCTGCTACCTTTCCCCTTCCTTTTGCCGTATAAAACTTCTGTCCCGCAAGCTGCTTGTAGTCGGCTTTGACGTAGGTTTCCTCGTCCATTACCACGCAGTCAAACTTCGTCAGCATCGTCGTGTGCAGCCTCCGGGATCGCGCTTTGGCCGTCGTATTTTGTTTATCATTGCGATTTGGAGTCACTACCTTCTTGTAAGTCGATAGTCCGGCTCGTTTTTTGGCTCGATGCACGGTTGTAGACGATACACCCAGCTTATTTGCGGCATCTCGGAGAGAGAGGTTAAGGTTTCGCTTGATTAACGGTAACGGTTGATTTGGCAACTTTTAGCGATTTTGCCAGCTTTGCGTGCGAGTAGCTCGGATTTTCGCGATGCGCGAGCAAAATTTTGATACGCTGCTCTTCTTGCTTGGACGGCATTTTGACAACTGAAGAGTGAATTCCAAAATCAAAATAGGACCAACATTCTACACACACACACCTTCAAAATTTTACAAGATATTCCGCAGTCGTATTCCGACTTTTATCGTTAATTCTTTTGTGTTTTGCCGCTCTGTGCGAGCTAACCAACTAGTAATCCCAAGGGTTCAGGCCTTCATGAATGGGTCTTTCGTTGTTAGAGTAGTGAGACTATTTAACGCTCTTCCCCCACCTCTAAGAACTTTCGAGGTTTCCTGCTATACATATCGGAAAAACCTTCTTCAACATTTTGCTAATAACCAATGATAAAATTATGTTTTTTTCCTGTTCCAGTAGTATCGTTTACCTGTTTCAATGCTGATACTGATTGTTATATAATAATGTAATTTTTTGTTTTTTTTTTGCCTGCTTTAAAACTTAGCTAAAAATTATTTATTATAAAAAAAAATAAAATAAATATATAAATAAATATTATTGTAATTTTGATCAATATTTTTATTATTTAACTATTTAACTTTTAATTTTAAGTCAAAAAAAAATGTATTGTAATTTTATTCGTCAATATTTTTATTATTTACCTTAAGTAATCATCATTATATTGTTTATGGAATGTCTGTATTGTATTAGTAGTTCTATTGTAATTTATCTTGCATCGGCCTTACGGCTTTAAATTACAAAATTGAGCAAATAAATGAAATGAAAAAAAAAAAAATGAGGGGTGTTCAGGTTTTTTAAATGCAAAATTGAAAGAAATACGTCAAGTTTATATTGACCAAATTTTGACCGTATCACCCTTTATATGTCAGACCGGTGACTTATCAGCCAACCTGTTATTTATTTTTTCTTCTGTGTTGTCAAGTATGGTCTTCCTTTGTATCTTTTTAATTCTATAACTTTCTTGAACTCTAGTAGAAACTGTCAGGTTCTTATTGAGCATTTCTCCCATGTAGTGCTTGAACGTTCTTTCTCAGTGCGTGTGACAAGGTTATGGAATTTACTGCCTCACAATCTAAAAACTTTCTCAGCTAGTCCTTCTTCATTTAAGCGTAAACTCTTATTACATTTGTCGAATATTTGTCATAGTACTTTGTTGGGCTCTGATACTGACAATTTATTTCCTACTGTTTATACAAATAACATATTAGGTCAAAATTTACTTTTTATTAAAAGATTGCGCGCTAGGTTAGGTTAAGAGTTAGTTTTAAGCAATTTGCTTTGAATTGTATTAAATTTATGAACATTTCGCCCATAGAGGCGTTGGTTGATTAAATGAATATATAAATAAATTTTGGTAGATTGATTTGGTCTCGAGTGGCAACCGTGTGGGCGAATCCAACGACATCTATAGACAAAATACGAAAACACACAAAACACGAATACCCATTTTATCAAAAAAGAGTTGCAAATGACGGTATTCTCTGGCAGAGCTTTAACTAAGCTATTATGTACAATTATTAATTATCTTCAATAATATGATGTATTTATTGAAAACATATTAAAAACGATGAAATAATCACATTGTATGTATATTTAGTTCAAACCGATAACCTTGCGTTTGACATTTGAGACATGAAACAGTATGTGTAAATCCAAAATAGGATTTTTATTTATAACTATCTACCTAATATTAATAATTAAATGAATTAAAAAAAAAACTCTTTCTTCTCTTTTTGCAAATTACAGTTATGGCTCTTTATCAAGAAGTTCATCCAGAGTATGCTTCCTATTTATATTTAATGGCTCCCATATCATTGGCCATTTTAAATCCCGTGGGCTTGATATTAATGGAAATTGCAAAAATATCGAAAAACAAAACGGAACAAGTAAGACAAACTTACAGTTTCTAATACATTTTATCTGTGACATTTCCATTGTTTTTTTTTTCTTTAGATTCAAAATCCACCCTTATGTCCCGAAACATGTCCAGCCGAACAAATGGTCAAACGTAATCGTTTGTTGAACGATAAAACTCTATTGGTTTTGAATACCATTAAGTCCTTGTTTTTCAATCCTTTACTCTTAATGACTGTATTGGGTGTAGCTGGATCTTTTATTTTTTCCAATGGTCTTCCCGAAATGTTGGCCAGTGTTTTACGTGTTTTTGGACAATCATTTTCGGCAACCGCTTTATTTTTATTGGGCTTAAAAATTGTTGGTCAAGGAAGTTCAGTAATGAAAGGTTCTGAATTTTTATTACCTGGTATTTTAATTTTGGTAAAAATGTAAGTAATGAGTTATTAGTTTGATTTTTGAATGTTTCTTGTAATTTGGCATATTTTTTTGTTTTTCTTTCTTTGCAGTTTGGTCCTACCTTTAGTTTGCCGTCAAACTGTTAACATCATGCAAGCTGGCAGTGATTTTAACGATACCACTGAATTGAGCACATTTGGTTTTCTCTATGGTACATTTCCCGCTGCCCCAGGAGCTTTTGTCATTGCATCACAATATAACATTGAAGTTGAATTGGTAGGTATTCAAATTAATTATAACTTAGACGATCTATATTTGGTATGATGATATGAATGAGAGTTGGCCCTGTCAAGATTCAGAGACAACCGCTTTAATGAAAACAAGTAAGGAAAGTCTAAAGTCGGACGGGGCCGACTATATTATACCCTGCACCACTTTGTAGATCTAAATTTTCGATACCATATCACATCCGTCAAATGTGTTGGGTGCTATATACAAAGGTTTGTGCCAAATACATACATTTAAATATCACTCGATCTGGACAGAATTTGATAGACTTCTACAAAATCTATAGACTCAAAATTTAAGTCGGCTAATATACTAGGGTGGAACACAATGTTAGTAAAAAACAAGTAAGGAAAGTCTAAAGTCGGGCGGGGCCGACTATATTATACCCTGCACCACTTTGTAGATCTAAATTTTCGATACCATATCACATCCGGAAAATGTGTTGGGGGCTATATAAAAAGGTTTGTTACAAACTTGTTTTTATTGTATTCGACCTGTATTTGATTTTTCCAATTAATGAATTGTTGATTGAAACGAGCTCGAGGTCTGTATTTTTTAATTTATTTTTTTATTCAATATTTCGTCTTTTCATTGAAAGACTTCATCGGGAAAATTATTGAAAACAACAAAATATTACACCCACTATTGAGTAGAACCTAACGACACAGCGTCTGTTGTCATACTTTGTCCCAAATACATGCATTTAAATATCACTCGATTTGGACAGAATTTGATAGACTTTTACGAAATCTATAGACTCAAAATTTAAGTCGGCTAATGCACTAGGGTGGAACACAATGTTAGTAAAAAAATATGGGAAACGTTTAAATCTGAAGAAGTTTTGAGGAAACTTCGCAAAAGTTTATTTATGATTTATCGCTCGATATATATGTATTAGAAGTTTAGGAAAATTAGAGTCATTTTTACAACTTTTCGACTAAGCAGTGGCGATTTTACAAGGAAAATGTTGGTATTTTGACCATTTTTGTCGAAATCAGAAAAACATATATATGGGAGCTATATCTAAATCTGAACCGATTTCAACAAAATTTGACACGCATAGTTATAATGCTACTTCTACTCCCTGTGCAAAATTTCAACTAAATCGGAGTTAAAAATTGGCCTCTGTGGTCATTTGAGGGTAAATTGGGCGAAAGCTATATATGGGAGCTATATCTAAATCTGAACCGATTTCAACCAAATTTGACACGCATAGCTATAATGCTACTTCTACTCCCTGTGCAAAATTTCAACTAAATCGGAGCAAAAAATTGGCCTCTGTGGGCAAATGAGTGTAAATCGGGCGAAAGCTATATATGGGAGCTATATCTAAATCTGAACCGATTTGGCTGATATTTTGCAAGTTTTTCGGAGACTCATCAAATATTCGGATGTACGGAATTTGAGGAAGATCGGTTGATATACACGCCAATTATGATCACATCGGTGAAAAATATATATGGCAAAATCAATAGGGATCGTCTTTGAGCCGCAACAGGACCCTATACCAAATTTTAGGACAATCGGACTAAAACTGCGAGCTGTACTTTGCACACAAAAATACACCAGCAGACAGACAGACAGACAGACGGACATCGCTAAATCGACTCAGAATTTAATTCTAAGACGATCGGTATACTAAACGATGGGTCTCAGACTTTTCCTTCTTGGCGTTACATACAAATGCACAAACTTATTATACCCTGTACCACAGTAGTGGTGAAGGGTATAAATATGGAAAATATTTAAATCTGAATCAATTTTAAGGAAACTTCGCAAAAGTTTATTTATGATTTATCGCTCGATATATATGTATTAGATGTTTAGGAAAAATAGAGTAATTTTTACAACTTTTCGTATAAGCAGTGGCGATTTTACAATGAAAATATTGGTATTTTGACCATTTTTGTCGAAATCAGAAAAACAATTCAATTCAATTCATTTTATTCATCCAAAATTTCATAGGTTTACATATAGTATTGAAGACAATTTTGAGATTTTATCTATAAGATATTGCAACCAGCGATGCCATGCGTAGGGAAAAATCCTTTTTTGTAGTGATTTTTTCCTAAAATTACAACTGTAGGGAAAAAAGAACAGATTTTTCATTTTTTATACAAATGTAGGGAATTTTTCCAATTTTCAGATTTTACTACATTTTGCAACAAGAAGAGTACTTTTGCTTAATATTTCAAATATTATAAGACACAAAATATATGGTAGTCAAGGCATCAACTAATTGAATACGTAATTTACCGTCAACGATGTTATTGTAAAGATATTTAGAAAAGGTCAGCGGTATCGTTAAAATATTTTCTTTTTTTGCTTTTTTTACTTTTTACTTTTGCAAGAATGAACGCTTCCATTTAGGTAAAAATAAACAGGCGATGGCTTCCCCAATTTGGTGCTTCCCAATATTTTCTAATACAAAGATCACTTCAGCAGTGCCTTTGTGGTTCGCTTATATAAATGTAGAATATTTATTCCGGAATATCTTTAAATAACTATTTTACACTGTTTACCTATGGGCAAATTACATTCATAAGAGTTTTTCATTTTTTAAAAAAATGTCATCTACCAAAACCATTTCAGCGAAATTTAGAAAACAACCTTTTGTGCAAATTGGCTCACTGTTGAATTAAAGGATTGGCTAGAAAATTACGATTTTAAATGTCTGAAGAAACACGCGGTCACAAGAAAAGTGCTGGTATTGTTAAAAATGAGCAATGATGTTGCAAAGTTTGAAATCTGATTAAGAATGTCAGCATTAATATTATTGCCCGTTTGATCCCTTTATTGAAGGATATAGTCCCTGACTATTAATTTTGAAGAAATATTTTTTATTTTCTTGCCATATTTGTTTGAATTTAGTAAATTTTTTACCGTAACGAAAAATGTAGGTGTTTAAAGTTGAGGTTATGGGGGGATTGGTGACGGCAACTGTTGTTAGAGAGAGAGAGAGTAGTGGACACCAATTCCTGGAGTAGAGTGTGTGGACTGTATAACAGATTGCGGAGGAGGCACTAGGAGAATTGTGGTAGATCAGTATGTGGTATAAATTCTCAGTGGATGAGAAAATATACCATCAAGTTTAGCAACGCAGAGATAGGGAAAGATTTGGAAATAAAAAGACAGGAGTTACAATTTTGAAGTGTGATTGGTTTATTTGGGGGTATGCTCACCGTTCGAGATATAGAGAAGAATAGACCGAATTCAATTTATTTAACAAGCTAAGAAACTTTTAGGAATATCGATTAATCTTAAATTACAACTTCATGGATTTTTCATTAACAATAGTTCATAATAGTTTAGTTCAGATGCAAAAATTCAATAATTCATAGTAGTTCAGTACAGAAACAAAATTCGATGAAATAAGAAATTCAATATATAAATATAAGTCTAAACATTGGTTTAGACATTAGACAACAATTTTTGGGTGTAGGGAAAAAAGGGAATTTTTGGGAACCGCGTAGGGAATTTTCAAAAAACTTCCTGACATCACTGATTGCAACAAATAAATACTATATTTAAATGTATGCTAACTTATTTAATATATTATATATTTATTGTATTAAGTTAGATTTTGTAGGAAAAAACCCTTAATTTAATTTCTCTGTAAATTAGCGTGAGAGTAAAGGTGAATATAGATAAATTATTTTGAAAAGATAATTTATTATATATCATTTACTCAAAGCTTGGTGATGTCATAGTTTGGAGTAGGAATTACTATAATTCTAAACAATCTCTCATTACTTCGTAAGGAGAGTCTATTATTTTGTTGAAGAAATTGGTACTTTGTCTATCTATGTATTCTTTAAAATGTTCATATCCTGTTTTATTATGTAGATGAAAAGTTGAATATCTCCATGGTTTGTTGTTTATCACTTTCAGGCATTTGTTTTGAATGATTTGCAACTTTTTCGTATGGATTTTGGCAGCGTTATGCCATACAGGAGCAGCGTAGGACATAATCGGCCTTATTACACATTTGTATAATAAATTTTTATTTCTGTTATTTAATTTTGAACGTTTGTTGAGTAAAGGCCACAGAGAACGGAAGGCCTTAGTTGCTTCTGCACAGGTAGATTCGATATGTCTCCGAAATAAGAGTTTCTCGTCCAATATGACCCCAAGGTACTTGATTTCTTTGCCAATTCTGATTTCGTTTTGATTAAAGGTAAGAGGCCGCTTCGGGAGTCGTTTGGGTGACTTGTTGAATGGAAAATAATGGACTGGGTTTTCCCATGATTAATTTTGATTTTCCATTTTTGAAAATAATTGTTACATATTGTCAAACTTTTTTCCATTTTTTTTTCAAAAATGCACTGGTAAGTTTGCTTTTACTTATTAGTGCCGTATCATCTGCATAGTAGGCAACATCGAAGTTTTTCGTAGCTTTGAAATCTGAGGTATAAAGGTTATATAAAATTGGCGATAAAATTGACCCTTGAGGGAGACCAGCAGGGATTGGCTTTAGTGAAGAGGTACAGTTATTAACGGATACTGCGAATGATCTATTGGAGAGAAAATCGGCAATAATTTTACAGAGGTATTTGGGGATATTCATAGAAATCATTTTAAATACTAGTTCGTTATGCCACACTGTATCGAAGGCCTTCTCGATGTCCAAAAGTACCACTCCTGTCGATCTCTTCTGGCGTTTATTTGTGATGATTTTATTGTGTATTCTTTTTACTTGGTGAACGGTACTGTGTTATCTTTTAAAGCCGAATTGCTCTTTAGCCAAGAGGTTGTGTTCTGTGATATAATCGTTGAGTCTGAAGAAAATACATTTTTCATACACTTTACCTAGATTGCTTAGTAGACTGATAGGTCTATAGCTGGAGGGATTTTTTGTTGGTTTATTTGGTTTTGGAATTGCGATAACTTTGGCTCTTTTGAAAGCTTGGGGAAATAATTAAGCCGTATGCAGCTATTAAAAAGTGTAACAAGTTTTTTTTACACCGCTTTCTGGCAGATTTTTCAGGAGCATGTTGGGTATTTCGTCAAAACCGGGAGATTTAGTTAACTTTAGCTTAGATAGTATGAGAAGTGTCTAAACTTATGAGTTTAGACTTACATCTTGTATATCACCTATTGTTTATTACGTTTGAATAATCAAAGATGCTTTGAATTACTAGATTTAAAACCACTGTATATTATTGTGAATTGTTCATTCATGGTTAAAATATTTCATGGCAAGTAAATGTAGAACAAAACAACCACTTACATATCTGCATTTCAACGGTGAGCACACACTACCCAAATACATTTGAATTCAAAATCTTAACACTCCCTCTTTTATTTCTCTACCTCTTGTACGTGATATCTCTTTCGAGAGATGTTATGTCTGGTTCAGCGCATCAATCTGAATTCTTCTTCTGTCATTGAAGCCCCCTCCCGTCTCTGAAGTTTACCCAAGCGACCTGCTCCATACATACAGTCCACTTGCCTTGCGGACCTCGGTACAGCACATCACTACTCTCGTCCCGACTCCCACTCTTTCATATCATAACATGGTCCATTCGAGAAGAGAAACCTCGAGGCAGAGACGATCATCTTCAATTGGAGAGAATTCAAGGTAAACGCTAACCACTCCCTACTCATAAGAATTAGTCCAAAAAATCGATTAACGAAGACGGATGTATGAGATTAAACGGCAATTTCGATCGGAGAAAAACGTGACAGTATTAAAACGTTTCAAAAGCGCATTTATTCTCGCATTTATTGTTCGTTCGAAACTTTTAATTAAGAAGTAGAAATATTTGAAAACTAATGATTGAGGTTCAAAATAAAAGTGCTAAAACGTTTGACATTTTAAAACGGTGAAAAGATAATTTAATACAATTTTTAAAAGTGGTTAAAACCAAAGGAATCAAAATAAGTTTTCGGATAAGGCTAGCACAAAATTTCTCTTTCGGTTCGTTAAAAAGGTACAAAAATTTTACGCAATATATGTTTTATTTAAAAAGTGCATATTATGGAACGCGGGAAATGCGATGATGATGGAGTAGACTAACTCGTAATTACGTAATTGTTAACTCTGCAGAGAAAAAAATTGCCACAGAAATCTTCAAAAGAAAGATCTACAAACACGATAACTACGAGCAATTTATTTAAGCATTATAGAAATGTCTCTAAAATTTTTCAAAACAATGGCTAACAATTGCATCCGTCCGTCCGAAAAAACAAGAGAAATCATGGTTCGATGAAATTATTCTAACAAAAGCAATACATTTTTTCCAAAATACATAAATACCCAGAATTCTACAAAAAGTTCCTTTAAACCCGTTATACTAAATTTGGAATTTATCAAATTTACAGTTATACAAAAAAAACGAAAAGGAATAGATAATGACAAATAATGAAATGCGAGAAGAAATTGTTCCTTCTTTTCTTTAGATTTTCATAGAAACAAAGTGGCAGAAATTCCACATTACACCATTTTATTTAAAAACCGTTATTAAAGATCGCAACAAAAAGTCCAAATGTCATTTGGTAATATGTTAGCCCCGCCCCCGCATATAACATAATTTTTTAACTTATGTTCGTATTTTCTATTCCTCTTTATCACTGCCATAAATTAGCAACTCGCTTAGCTCTTGCATCTCGCTCTGGGAGAAATGGAAATAAGGAAGAATAGTAAGACAAGTATATGCTCAAAAAAGGAGTTAAAGAGAGAGAGAGAGAAGAATAATCCAGTGATGCTTTCAAAAATGTTAGAAGGAAACTACGATAAATAGAATCGACTTTATTTTGTTAAAAGAAATGAAATAGCTTAATTGCCATAAACAAAATCTTGGGAAGATAATTAATAAATTACAATTTTTGGCGGAAGCTGTTACAATGTCAATTGGATTCAACGAAAATAAAATTCCGATTTTATTCCGATTTCGTGTTCAACATTGTTGTCTCACCATCAATTTCCTTGACGTTCGCTAATTTCTTATTTCTCTTAGTTTACCCCTCAGTGTGACAACTATCAAAGTGCATAAAATAAGAAAGAGCAACAAAATCCTATTTCTCAAATAAAGAGTATTTGAGGAATATGAAATTAACCTAGTGATTTATGAGAAATTGATTTATTTCTTCTAATCATTCTCTTGTGGATTTATTATCATAAACAAGACAACAACAAAACAAAAAAAAAAAATAAAGACAAAAGCAAAAAAGAAGAGGAAAGATTAGTTAAGACTTATTCGGAGTAAACAATTACAGTGCAGATAACTACAATAATCAATCAGTTAATACATAATAATAAGAACCGGGTTCGGATTCGGGTAATTTACGGTATTACGGTTTCGGTTAACAAATAAATTTAATTTAGGTCTGAACTCAGCACGGAAAATAAGGTATTGTTTTCATAAAATGTCTTAGAAACATTAACAATTTATTAATACTAACCCCTACATGTTTATTACACTGCTCATATACTTTTGGAAAATAATCTCATATCCATCACAATTCTCGACTGTCAAATCACAATAGAACAGTATCTCTTAAAAAGTTTATTACACCTTAATACTCACATACACAAAAAGGTTTTGCTCTACAACCAGCACGCACAGTGCTTCAAATCTATCGATTCGGTACTGATGGAAAAGGCTTAAAAAGTCTCGACGAATTTTCCATTGCTTCCATGGCTTGGATATTGAGTCAGAGCCAAGGAAGCAATAATCTGAGGATATATTCAAAACGAAGTTCCCTTTAAAATTTAATGGATACGACGAAACAAAATTTAATATAGTGGGTTTTCCCTCTGTTTCAAAACGAAATATCGGATTGATTCGTATGCAGCTTAAAATAATACAACACGATTCAAGTACAAATAAAGGTACATGTCGTGGGAAAATTACCTCTTAGATCAATTTTAATGTTTTTTTAATGGTTTTCAACTTTATAATCAAAGGACAAACACGTCAAAATTAAAAAACGATATCTAAAAAATTACTAAGCACGTACAGTGCATCGATTGTATCCCACACTGAATAATTATACTGCAAATAATAAGTATGTGCCATCGAAATTAAAACGGGGAAAAATGCTATTTATCTTAATTGATTAAAACACAGGGTTGGGCTTTGTGGCCAGTGTTACCCGTTATACCAAAGGGAAAATTGTCAATCGGACAATTAAAAAACTGCTTAAATGTAATAGCTAATTTAAATCAATTTATTTGTATACAATTTTCCAAGCTAATACACTAACAACAATTTAAAAATTATTTTACACTCTATGCTATTTACAAATTTAAAATTGATGGGTTTTACGGGTTTATACTAAAGTTGGGAAGAAATTGTTGAAAAAGTGAAACACTGGGATTTATGAATTATATGATCTGAAATTTATAATGGTCCTAAATGTAGTTGGTTCGTTTGGTATGAATCACTAGCATCAACGGCAATTTTTATTTTATCACAATCTCTGAACGGAAAGGTCCACGAAACTAATTTACTTTGCCCTGCATTTTTAAATGGTTTACAATCAACCTATCGCTATATGATCCCTAATGATCTGTAGCCTTTATACTTTACAAATTTGGATTTACAATCAATCCAAATGTAGCACTTGCCTACATTTCCAAAGGGTTTACAATTAACCTACAGGTTTATGATCCCTCATGATCAATACCTCAATTTGCATTATATTTTTATTACTCGGAAGATTGGTTTCAATTACGGACTTTTCAAACATTGAGGTTTACAATTAACCTATTCGCTATACTGATCTCATTCATTCGAAGTTTATTTTTATGTTTGCTATTCCCACACGGGTTTTAATTGACCGACTAACCATTTGGGATACTGGATTTTTGCAGTTCGTATGGTCGAGCTACACAGGGAGAACAGAATTTCGGGTTAATTCTCATCAGCAGATGAGATTTGGGAATCCAATTACTCAATTTTGATTTGGAGTAGTAATCGAACTCGTATGCCCAATTACTGCGTTCGCAATTTGGTATTTTATAAATATATTAAAGGTGGAAATTATGAAATACACAACCCTGAATTGGTTCCATAATTAAATTTATTAATATCCATAATTAAATCTACAACCGTTCTTTGAAAGTGTAAATGTAATTACACTGTATAATGAATATATGTGGAACATTTGAATGGAAACTGTTATAATTTTCTGTGTATGATTAACCCTTGTATGGCACGTGACTTTGTGATACGGGATTAAGATACGCATCTCATATATACCTGAAATAACTGACAATAACTAAGGGATTTTCGAGGGACCGAGACTATAAATTCTCTACAAATACAAGTTTAAATGTTATATTAGCTGATGTGATATCTACGCGGATTATTAGAGAATTACATCTTGTTTTACTCTCGAAGAGAAACTCGGTAATTTGTTGGGAACCAAGTGATAAGTTGAACTTTCGATCACTTTAACCTTTGTTACCCCGATCTTAATAGCTTTGCGAAATGGATCCTCCTCCAAGCAAAGAATCTACTTCTGGTAGTTCGGACACCAGATGTTCCCATATGTCGGACGATTCATCTAGCGTTTCTGGAACTAAGCCTTCCCCTACATACGAAAGATTTTTGTTTGCCTATAATCATTTGATCGGATTTTGCTCTACATTCGATACCATTGATATACAAGATCAGACAGCCTCTGCCCTTGAAGTTAGGCTTGAGGACCTGGATCGGAGGTGGAATAAACTCCAAATTATCTATGAAGATCTTTTATTATCTCCAGATCTTGTCAATGCCCAGCAATCCAAGGAGAATGCAAGGGTTAACTTTGATAACTGCGCGGAGGCCTATTATGGGACAAGATCGAGGATTATCGATATATTAAGAATCTCGGGAGTCCCCAATACTCAGAACATTACTTTTAGACGTCGCACGGCTCCACTGGACCCACATGAGAATGGTAATCAGGTCTCCAATAACTCGAGTGTGTGTATAAAAGTTCCCCCATGCGACACTGAGGTGTTTGGTGGTAGCTACGAAGATTGGCCATCTTTTCGTGACATGTTCACGGCCGTTTACGTAAACCACCCCAAGCTCACAGCAGCCCAAAAGCTCTATCATTTGAGGAATAAGACAAAGGGTAATGCTGGCGCGATTGTTAAACGATATTCTTTATGTGACGAGAATTTTGAGCATGCATGGAATGCCCTTAAGTCACGGTTTGAAAACAAGCGAGTACTGGTGGATAACCAGTTAAAGATCTTGTTTAACATTCCAGCGGCGAAGACAGAGAATAGCGAATCGCTTCAAAAGATTCACTCCACTGTTAATGACTGTCTCTGCACACTAAGAAGTTTGGGAATAATTGTGGATGACTGGGATCCCATTTTGATATATTTGGTATCAACCAAGCTTCCGGAGGAAACGATATCCCAATGGGAACAGTCGTTAAGATCACATCGCGATCTGCCCAGCTGGTCTCAAATGGACCAATTCCTCATAAATAGATTTGAAGTTGTAGAAAGAATAGCAAGTTTCAAGTCTGCAAGAGAACGCCACAATCTTCCCACACGTAATGTTCCCACGAATATGAATACTATACAGTCATACACATCACAGGAAAAGCTAGATTCGGCGTGCCAGTTGTGCAATAAAAAACACAATGTACGCGTTTGCCCCGAATTTCGAAAATTCTCACCTCAGGAAAGAATTGATTTTGTTTTCAAAAACAAAATGTGCAACAATTGTCTTTCTGACTCGCACACGAAATCCAGATGTAAGAGCAAATACACTTGCTTAACATGCAAGAAGCATCATCACACTTTATTACATTTGGATCGAACCCAGCAGACGATTGAAAACCAGAGGCAAAGATCCTCTGCTTCTACTGGTGTGAATAACGCGGCTAGTATTCAGGATAATATGAGACCCAGCACTGAGAGTCCTTCTACGTCGCAACAGGCATGTGCACAAATTCAAGCCAATTTCTCATTGAACAATGAAACCATTTTACTTCGCACAGCTTTGGTGCAGCTGGATTATCAAGGCGAACTATTTACGATTCGGGCACTAATTGACCCGGGGTCTCAAAGAACATTCCTTTCGGAAAGAATTCGAAAGTGGTTGAATGTTCCCTATCGCAACTCTCTCTTTGAAATCAGTGGAGTTGGTGAGATAATTCAAAAAGCTGATAAGGAGTGCGAATTAACCCTCTATTCCCAAAAGCATGATTTTCGATTTGTTATTTCTGCCATTGTCCTCCCCAAACTCACAAAGAAATTACCATCTGTATCTTTTGATGTTACATACTCTCAGGGACTCAGAGAGCTCGATCTAGCAGATCCCAACTTCAATAAATCTTCGAATGTTGACTTGATACTCGGCAACGACTCGGAAAGATTTATAAATATTGAGGGGATAAAGAAGAATATTTGTGGACAGGCTTCCGCGTACAATACAATTTTTGGATGGGTTCTCAGCGGTCCAATGGTAGCGGGAAAAGTTAGTTCATTTACGACAAATGTTGTTACATCTGAGGACGGAAAAATTAGTGAAATACTTCGGAAATTTTGGGAAATTGAGGAAATTCCCGAAATCCCAATACGCTCGTCTGAAGATAAATATTGTAACGATTATTATGATGCAACTACTTCTCGGGACACAGATGGTCGATACGTAGTTCGACTCCCTTTTAAACCGGAGTTTCCCGACACTTTGTCCCTTGGTTCATCCCGCTTTCTCGCTCTTGGGCAATACGCAAGATTGGAAAAGTCTTTGTCCGCTGATCTCGTTCTAAAGGAACAATATCACTCAGTTCTAAACGAATATGTCTCTTTAAACCACATGGAAGAAACTTCCTCCCTGGAAATATCTGCAGAAGGTAAATTTTTCTCATTTTACCTCCCACATCACGCGGTTATACGCCCTGAACATAAATCTACCAAAGTAAGGGTTGTTTTCAACGCGTCCCGTAAAACGAAATCTGGCCATTCGTTAAATAGCGTCCTTTATACTGGACCCACTTTACAAAACGACTTGATATCCACAATTCTCAACTGGAGAAAATACAAGTACGTTTATTGTGCAGATATACAAAAAATGTACCGTCAGATAAAGGTACATCCCTCAGACAGACAATATCAGCGTATTTTATTTCAAGATAATGCAAATGGTCCAATCAAAGATTTTCAATTAAATACTGTAACCTTTGGTGTAAATTGTGCACCCTTCTTAGCGATAAGAACCCTTCTACAACTTGCTTCCGACTCGGAGAAGCAATTCCCACATATAGCTAAGATCTTACGCAAAGAAACTTATGTCGATGACGTATTGTCGGGAGGTTTTTCAATCGAAGAAACTGTTAAATCCCAAAATGACCTTATTAATGTGCTCAATTCAGCTGGGTTTCCGCTGAAAAAATTTACCGCAAACAACCCAGATTTACTTACTCATCTTTCCAAAGGGGATTTATATGATTCTGAGTTGTTGAGCCTCTCCGAGAAAAGTTCCACTAAAACACTTGGAATAAAGTGGAATGCTCTTCAGGACCAATTTTCATATTCGTCTGATCCCATACAATTTGACTTGAACCCAACAAAGCGCAAAATACTTTCTAATGTGGCCAAATTTTTTGACCCTGCGGGATGGATAACCCCAATTCTAATCCGTTCAAAAATACTTATGCAGCGACTTTGGCTGGAGGGAACAGACTGGGATGAGCCCATAAGCTCAGAATCACAATCCACTTGGAATGTCTTACACTCT
This sequence comes from Haematobia irritans, assembly GCF_050003625.1. Taxonomy (NCBI): domain Eukaryota; kingdom Metazoa; phylum Arthropoda; class Insecta; order Diptera; family Muscidae; genus Haematobia; species Haematobia irritans. The sequence continues at coordinate 186,050,978 of NC_134400.1, read as the reverse complement.
GATTTGGCTAAAATTGATGACATTGTGATACCACGATGGATACATTGCACACAGGCAGATAAAATCGACATTCATGGATTTTGTGATGCTTCAAAATCTGCTTACTGTGCATGCATCTATATTCGTGTACAAACTAATTCTCAAGTGTTCTGCAACTTACTGACAGCTAAAAGTAAGGTGGCTCCCATAAAACCTGTGACATTACCCAAATTAGAACTTAATGGCGCTTTGTTATTAGCCAAACTTACAAGATTTGTTCTTCAGATTTTTGATACGGATATTAATTCGGTTACTCTTTGGACGGACGCATCCATTGTGCTGGGATGGCTCTCTAAACCGCCGTTATCGTGGGAAACTTACGTGGCGAACCGAACATCTCAGATCCACGACTTGGTCACAAATGGAAAGTGGCGATATGTGCCCACCAACGACAATCCTGCGGATCTGGGAACCCGCGGCTGTTCGCTTCAAGACCTTAAGTCCAACTCTCTTTGGTGGAATGGACCTACCTGGCTAACTACTGCTGATTCTAAATGGCCTAAGAAAAACCCCTTAATTGTTCCCCCAGAACCGCAGAGACTTAGGACTCTTCATGTTTCGTCTAAAGAAGATGATATCTTACTACGATTCTCTTCATATGCAAGAGCCCTAAGAGTTCTTTCGTATGTCTTCAGGTTTTATCATGCGACTCATCCAAATTTCAGAAGTAATTCTAAACCGACTTCCGTGAATTTGACACTAGACGAGTTACAATTTGTTAAAACTCGGTTAATAGTGCTCTCCCAGAGAAAATTTTTCCCAGAAGAGTACTATGCACTCATGAACTCTAAACCCATTTCTTGTAAGGGCAATTTGTCCACGTTGAACCCATTCTTAGATTCAAACTATGTCCTACGAGTAAATGGAAGGTTGTCTGATTCGTCACTTCCCTACAGGGAACGATACCCAATTATACTTCCAGGTAACTCTAGGTTATGCAGTTTGTATCTCTCACACTTGCACCTCTTTTTAGCTCATGCAGAATGCTCTCAGATGTGCAGATTCACTCAAACTGAGTTTTATATAGCGAGACTAAAACCCAGAGTCAAAAGTATAATTCACAAGTGTAAAGTTTGCATTCTATATAGACATAAACCGAGCTCGCAAATAATGGCTCCCTTACCTCCGGAGCGTTGTACATACTCCCCACCATTTCAAATAACGGGCGTAGATTTTGCAGGTCCTTTCGACCTCAAAAGTTCTGCTCTTCGGAACTCACCAATTATCAAAGGCTATGCATGTGTATTTGTTTGCTTCGCTACGAAGGCCGTACACCTTGAGGCATGCTCTGACTTATCTTCCGCAGCGTTCGAAGCCACATTTGCCCGGTTTGTTGGTAGGCGGGGGCTCCCCCAAAGGGTGGTATCTGACAATGGTAGGAACTTTTTGGGTGCAAGTAGAACCCTTTTGAGAGAATTTACTCAATTTTTGAAATCATCTTCAAATGATATTGGGGAACGGTACTCTGTCCACGGATTTGAATGGAAATTTATACCTCCTCACGCTCCTCACATGGGCGGCCTATGGGAAGCCGCCGTAAAAAGTTTCAAAATTCATTTTAAGAAACTTGCTGGATCCCATAAGTTCACATTCGAGCAGTTTTGCACTATATTAACTCGTATTGAAGGTGTATTGAATTCTCGCCCTATATCGGCAATTTCCGAGGATCCCACAGATTTGACAGCACTAACACCTGGTCATTTTTTAAGAGGTGCACCTTTAATGGCATTGCCAGAAACACTTTCGCCTAACATATCTCTAACGAATCGGTGGTTAAAGCTGAAGGCTCTCCATCATCAATTCGCTGTTAGATGGAAACAAGACTACTTAAAAGCGCTTCAAAAACGGTACAAATGGAAAAATACATTGCCAAATCTTAAACCAGGAGATTTAGTGGTTGTTATAGACGATGTACTCCCACCCAACGATTGGAGGTTGGGTCGAATCGAGAAGACATATCAGGGAACAGACAATAACGTTCGTGTGGCAGATATTAGAACTGTCACCGGCACCATTAAGAGACCCATCGCTAAACTATGTTATCTTCCATTCTCAGACTCGCCTGACGGAAATTAAGTATCTTAAGTAATGATTCGCTTGAATCTATGACACGTAGCTCAATTTAATAAACATTCTAGAAGTCGTTACCCATAATTCACTTGTTTCCCTTTCCAGAGTCTCAGCAACGCCAGGCATATATAGATGCAAACTCTGTAAAAAGTTCCATCCATTAAAAGTGTGCCCAAAATTCTTGTGGATGACGCCAAAAGAAAGGAAAAATCTTGTGCTCAAAGAAGTCTATTGCATAAACTGTCTGGCACGAAGCCACAGATTCCGGGACTGTAGATCAGCAAACATGTGCCGAAAATGCGGAAGACCACACCACACACTACTTCACGCCAGCTACCTTCAGGATGGAAGCAACCAACGAAATTTGAATGAATCCAGTAATCGGCAACGCAACCGAAATATGCAAAAGAGCAAACAAACCATCAAGAATCGGCAAGACATCAACAACCGCAGCAACAACTCAGAATCAGCCACATTGCAATCAAACCAAAACCAACAAATACTTTCAGAAGCGATTCGAGCACTCGCCTCGGTCTTATGTTCCAATCAGAAATAACATTCTCTGGCCCGGCGGTATGTCTAAACTTATGAGTTTAGACTTACATCTTGTATATCACCTATTGTTTATTACGTTTGAATAATCAAAGATGCTTTGAATTACTAGATTTAAAACCACTGTATATTATTGTGAATTGTTCATTCATGGTTAAAATATTTCATGGCAAGTAAATGTAGAACAAAACAACCACTTACATATCTGCATTTCAACGGTGAGCACACACTACCCAAATACATTTGAATTCAAAATCTTAACACTCCCTCTTTTATTTCTCTACCTCTTGTACGTGATATCTCTTTCGAGAGATGTTATGTCTGGTTCAGCGCATCAATCTGAATTCTTCTTCTGTCATTGAAGCCCCCTCCCGTCTCTGAAGTTTACCCAAGCGACCTGCTCCATACATACAGTCCACTTGCCTTGCGGACCTCGGTACAGCACATCACTACTCTCGTCCCGACTCCCACTCTTTCATATCATAACAAGAAGCATTTCGCTTTCTGTTATGAAATCGACGTTTTCCACAATAGGAGATATAGTTTTTATATTTTCACCAATGTTATTAATCTTATTTTCTGATGGGTGAACATAATTTAATGTTAGATAGTGCGACTGGGAAAAAGTATCAGCTAGAGAGTTCGCTTTTTCAACATCAGAAATTAAGTTGTTGTTGCCAACTTCTAAATGGGGCATTTGTTTTTTTACTTTTTCCTCTCAAGCTTTTACTCACTCACTGAACACCCCTCATTTTGAAGGTGTGTGTGTGTGTAGAATTTTGCTCCTATTTTGATTTTGGAATTCACTCTTCAGTTGTCAAAATGCCGTCCAAGCAAGAAGAGCAGCATATCAAAATTTTGCTCGCGCATCGCGAAAATCCGAGCTACTCGCACGCAAAGCTGTCAAAATCGCTAAAAGTTGCCAAATCATCCGTTACAAGTGTAATTAAAGTGTTTGGGGAACGTTTGTCGACAGCCAGGAAGTCTGGATCGGGGGGAAATCGAAAACCGGAAGCCGCTGAGACGACAAAGAGAGTTGCCGGTAGTTTCAAGCGAAACCCTAACCTCTCTCTTCGAGATGCCGCAAATAAGCTGGGTGTATCGTCTACAACCGTGCATCGAGCCAAAAAACGAGCCGGACTATCGACTTACAAGAAGTAGTGACTCCAAATCGCGATGATAAACAAAATACGACGGCCAAAGCGCGATCCCGGAGGCTGTACACGACGATGCTGACGAAGTTTGACTGCGTGGTAATGGACGACGAAACCTACGTCAAAGCCGACTACAAGCAGCTTCCGGGAAGGAGTTTTATACGGCAAAAGGAAGGGGAAAGGTAGCAGATATTTTCAAGCACATAAAACTGTCAAAGTTCGCAAAGAAATATCTGGTTTGGCAAGCCATCTGTACCTGTGGCTTGAAAAGCAGCATTTTCATAGCTTCCGGGACTGTCAACCAAGAAATTTACGTGAAAGAGAGTTTGAATAAACGTCTGCTGCCTTTCCTGAAGAAACACGGTTGTTCCGTACTGTTTTGGCCGGATTTGGCATCTTGCCATTGCGGTAAAAAGGCCATGGAGTGGTACGCCGCCAACAACGTGCAGGTGGTTCCCAAGGACAAGAACCCTCCCAACACGCCGGAGCTCCGCCCAATTGAGAAATACTGGGCTATTGTCAAGCGGAACCTAAAGAAGACCAAAAAAACTGTTAAGGACGAGCAGCAGTTTAAGGCAAACTGGCTTTCTGCGGCGAAGAAGGTGGACAAGGTGGCTGTACAAAATCTCATGGCAGGTGTCAAGCGTGAGGCTCGGCAATTCGGATTTGGAAAAGCGAAAGCCTAACTGAATATTTTTCCTGAATTTTATACTAATTGAACTTGAAAAAGAAATTTAATTTGATTTTTTAAATAAACGATTTCACCGATTTACACGCGTTTTCCCTTGACCAAATTTTGACCGTATCACCCTTTAATGTTTTAACATGTTAAACGTACTTCTTGTGCGAAATTTGAAGCAAATCACGGCAAAACTCTGGCTTTTGAGACCATATAAGTCCAAATCGGGCGAAAGATATATATGTGAGCTATATCTAAATCTGAACCGATTTTAACAAAATTTGACACACTTAACGATACTATTAAACTTACCCCATGTGCAAAATGTGAAGCAAATCACGGCAAAACTCTGGCTTTTGTGGCCATATAAGTTCAAATCGAACGAAAGATATATATGGGAGCTATATCTAAATTTGAACCGATTTCAATCAAATTCTACCCTCTGTGCAAAATTTCACGCAGATCGGTAGTAAACTTTGGCCTCTGTGGTCATATGAATCTAAATCGGACGAAAGATATATATGGGAGCTATATCTAAATCTGAACCAATTTTGCTGATATTTTGCAAGATTTTCGAGATTCATAAAATATTTGGATGTACGGTATTTCAAGAAAATCGGTTGATAAACACGCTAACTATGACCAAATCGGGGATAAATATATATGACAGCTATATCTAAATCTGAACCGATTTTTTCCAAATCCAATAGCGATTGTCTCTGTCCCAAGAAACGGCCCTATGCCAAATTTGAGGACGATCGGACTTAATTGCGAGCTGTACTTTGTGCACAAAATTACATATACAGGCAGACAGACGGACATCGCTAAATCGACTCAGAATTCAATTCTAAGCCGATCGGTATACTAAAAGATGGGTCCTTGACCACTATTTCTTGGCGTTACATACAAATTCACAAACTTATTATACCCTGTACCACAGTAGTGGTGAAGGGTATAAATAATATCAAGGGATTTGTAACTATATGAAAAGATGATGCACAGTGGGAGTTAAGAGGATTCAATTTGTAAGAAGAAAATTCCCAAATGTTTTCTCCATAAGAAGTTAGCATAAAGGGAATAAAATTGAGTTATCTCTCCCAACCAGATCTATACTAAAGGCTGTGGAAAAGTTCATTCGCCCGAACTGAAACATGTACAGTCTAAGCGTGTATAGATTTGTATCTGGCGTTTTCTTTTCAATGGTTCTATAGATCAAAAAAGAAACTATTGTGTTAATTTATATAATAGAGCAGCACTCAATGGCAACAGACTGAATAGTCTAACTGGCCTTAATATAAAGTGCTGGCACTGAACATAACCTAACCAAACCATGAACACAACGACGAAGCTATTAATATTATTCATTACTATCATTTATAGTTATTATACCCTCCACCATAGGATGGGGGGTATATTAACTTTATCATTCCGTTTGTAGCACATCGAAATATTGCTCTAAGACCCCATAAACTATATATTCTGGGTCGTGGTGAAATTCTGAGTCGATCTGAACATGTTCATCCGTCCGTCCGTCCATCTGTTGAAGTCACGCTAACTTCCGAACGAAACAAGCTATCGACTTGAAACTTGGCACTAGTAGTTGTTATTGATGTAGGTCGGGTGGTATTGCAAATGGGCCATATCGGTCCACTTTTACGTATAGCCCCCATATAAACGGACCCCCAAATTTAGCTTGCAGACCCTCTAAGAGGAGCAAATTTCATCCGATCCGGCTGAAATTTGGTACATGGTGTCAGCATATGATCTCTAACAACCATGCGAAAATTGGTCCACATCGGTTCATAATTAAATATAGCCCCCATATAAACCGATCCCCCGATTTGGCTTGCGGAGCCTCTAAGAGAAGCAAATTTCATCCGATCCGGCTGAAATTTGGTACATGGTGTGAGTATATGGTTTCTAAAAACCTTGCAAAAATTGGTCCACATCGGTCCATAATTATATATAGCCCCCATATAAACCGATCACCAGATTTGACCTCCGGAGCCTCTTGGAAGACCAAAATTCATCTGATTCAGTTGAAATTTGGTACGTGGTGTTAGTATATGGTCTCAAATACCCATGCAAAAATTGGTCGAAATCGGTCCATAATTATATATAGCCCCCATATAAACCGATCCCCAGATTTGACCTGCGGAGCCCCTTGGAAGAGCAAAATTCATCCGATTCGGTTGAAATTTGGTACGTGATGTTAGTATATGGTATCCAACAACCATGCAGGAATTGTTTCATATCAGGCCATAATTATATATATAGCCCCCATATAAACCGATCCCCAGATTTGACCTCCGGTGTCTTTTGGAGAAGCAAAATTCATCCGATCTGGTTGAAATTGGTACGTGGTGGTAGTATATGATATTTAACAACCATGCCAAAAGTGGTCCATATCAGTCCATAATCATATATAGCCCCCATATAAACCGACCCCGAGATTTGGTTTTGGAGCCTCTTGAAGGAGCAAATTTCATCCAAGTGAGTTGAAATTTGGTACATTGTGCTAGTATATGGCCGTTAACAACCATGCCTAACTAGGTCTATATCGGTCTATAGTTATATATAACCCTCAGATAAATCGATCCCCAATCACACAAAAATTGGTCCGTATCAAGTGAATAATTCTATATAGCCCCCATATAACCGAACCCCGTATTTCAATTCTGGCTCTACGTACCGTGCAAAAAGTCCATTTCGATTCGTAATTATTTGTAGACTTAACTATACACAACTTTTTTGTCTAATATATATCACCTATGGACTAATTCACAATTTAGAAAACGATGTTAAGAAGTTTTAAGATACCACAACCCAAGTAATTCGATTGTGAATGACAGTCTTTCGTAGAAGTTTCTACGTAATCCATGGTGGGGGGTACATAAGATTCGGCCTGGCCGAACTTACGGCCGTATATACTAGTTTTTTCCTTTCCATTTAATTAAAATAAATTTTCTTTTTTTTACAGATTGCCAAAAGTATGGTTCTATGTACCTTCATCTCAGCACCTTTGATGTTTATCTCAGCAAAAATGATATCTCTCACAAATCTAAATCCCATTGATTATCTACATGAATTGGATGCATTCTCTTTTGATATTAGTGTGGCTGGTGTGGCAGCATGTATTTGGATGCTATTACTATTGATAACAACAAAACGTTTCAAACGAATGCCACATCGTATAACATTCTGTTTGGTATTATCACAGGTGTGATTGTGAATGGTAGATTTGTAAAATTGTCTCAAATTTAAATAAATTTGTATTTGTATTTTCAGTTAATGTGCTGTGTTAGTGTGATATTATGGTCGAAGGTAGAACACCATCACAAATGGCCATTATTAATACAATTTTTCCTATTCAATATTGGAACATATAGTAGTCGTTTATGGACTGGAATATTGGCTATTACTTTGCTATTTCTACAATGTCGTAGTTTATGCTTTGTTCTCAAACTATGGCCATATATGGTAAATAATTCAGATTAAGTGATTCCTTAGCATTTTGACTAATTATTCGAGTTTCTTTTTTTTCTTCTTCTTGTAGATTGCATTTGCATGGGGTATACCAACATTGATCTCAGCCCTATTGGTAGCGTTTGATAGAAATGTTATGTCAGGAGAAAAACATAATCCCAGTTTTCAATATGGAAATGCCCAAGCAGCTATATCGGTATTTCTATTAGTAATGTGTTTTATAGGTAAGTAGAGATAATGAAAAAAAAACTGAATATTTTTATTATAGATGAATATGATGAGCTATTAATTTGTTGAGAAGTTATCTAGTTTAAATTGCCCAATTTATTAGATTGTTGTTGCTTAGCTTCGAATATTTTCTTTGTTTTGAAATTCTCCAAAAAGTTAAAATCTGGTGAATTATGCAGAGATAGATAATCGCAGTTGCCAACAATTAAATAAAGAGGTTATTTAGCTTTTAAAATGATGTCCAAATAAAGTTTTCAATCTGAAAAATATTTTCTAATTTCCTTTGCTATACCATAAATATTCGTAAGATTTTTTGAAAATGTCATTTTTTTATCTTAATTTTCTAGTTACGGTTGGCTGCCTGGTTATGCATCAACGGTATAAGAAACGCTATGAAAAATATCTAACATATGCTAGGGAATTATCAAATCCCGAATCAGGTAGGTTATACCCCCATTTTTTTACCAAAAAAAACAAAAAAATAACGTCGCCAAAAAAAAAAAACGTCGAAAATGTTCTTTTTGGATCCGGTAGTGGTCCAAAATTGACGCAGAAGCTATGAGTTTAATATGGGCTTGTCATAGGACGGATGTCCACCATTTCAACAGCCGTTGCACTGAATTTGCATCACTTCTTAGGGTGTAATTCGAATTCAGTGTTTTGGATGTAAATTAAAAAAATATGCAATATTTTGTCAAATAAAGATTTTTTTATATTTCTTTTATTTTTGGTTTTTAATCTAACGCTTGTCTGAAACATTTGTCCTCAAATATTTTCAGAAATTCGTAATTTTTGTAGATTGGATTTTGATTTCTTTTTTCAAAATTTTAATAATTTATACCATTTTATAAATTTTTAATTTCTTTTTAATCCATTTGAAACAAAAAAAAAATTAAAATTAACCATTAAGAATATAAACAAGTATATACAGCATTAAGTTCGGCCGGGCCGAATCTTAAATACCCACCACATGAACCAAATATTAGGGTTTCCTTTGAAATTTTAGGAGGGCTTGAGGACTTGAGGACACTTCCCGAAGATAAATTTAAAGATTTCATCTATGAGGACTATATCAGATTCTGTATTTATAAGAACCATTTTTGTTTGAGTTTTAGAGGAATCATTAACATCTCTTGTAAGTGTGCAAGAAAATTATAAATTAACGTCTTGATTTGAAATCTTAAATCTGTAGAAGTAAAATCTGGAAATTTTACATTGAGTTTCAAGCACTTTTCATGATCAGTGCGCCTTCTACACCCTCAAGAAGTGAAGTCGGTCTATATGGAGGCACTACCAAATGGACCGATAAAAACTTAATCCGATACACGTTTTTGTGAGCCTAAAATACCAGAATATTTACAATTTCAGGCAAATCAGATAAACACTACGGTTTCTAGAAACCCAAGGAGTTAAATCGGGAGATCGTTCTTATGGGGGCTATACTAAAATATGGACCGATACTCACCGTTTTCGGCACACCTCTTTATGACCCGAAAATACCTCTAGATTTCCAATTTCAGGTAAATTGTATAAAAACTGCGGTTTCTATAAGCCCAAGAAGTAAAATCGGAAGATCGGTCTATATGGGGGCTATACCAAAACATGGACCGATATTCGCAATTTTTGGCACACGTATTTGAGGTCCTACAATATCTCTAGATTTCCAATTTCCGGTAAATTGTATAAAAACTGCGGTTTCTATAAGCCCAAGAAGTTAAATCGGAAGATCGGTCTATATGGAGGCTATATCAAAACATGGACCGATATTCAAAATTTTTGGCACACGTATTTGAGGTCCTACAATACCTCTAGATTTCCAATTTCAGGTAAATTGTATAAAAACCTCGATTTCTATAAGCCCAAGACCCCAAATCGGGAGGTCGTTTTATATGGGGGCCATACCAAAACATGGACCGATACTCACAATTTTTGGCACACGTATTTGTGGTCCTACAATACCTCTAGTTTTCCAATTTCAGGTAAATTGAATAAAAACTGCGGTTTCTATAAGCCCAAGAAGTAAAATCGGGAAATCGGTCTATATGGGGGCTATGCCAAAATATGGACCGATACTCACCATTTTCGGCCCACCTCTTTATGGTCCTAAAATACTTCTAGATTTCCAATTTCAGACAAATTGGATAAACACTACGGTTTCTATACGCCCAAGACCCCAAATCGGGAGGTCGTTTTATATGGGGACCATACCAAAACAAGGACCGATACTCCAATTTTTGGCACACGTATTTGTGGTCCTACAATACCTCTAGATTTCCAATTCCAGGTAAATTGAATAAAAACTGCGGTTTCTATAAGCCCAAGAAGTAAAATCGGGAGATCGGTTTATATCGGGGCTATATCAAAACATGGACCGATACTCACCATTTTTGGCTCACCACGTTATGGTCATAAAATACCTCTAGATTTCAAATTTCAGGCAAATTGGATAAAAACTTCGATTTCTATAAGCCCAAGACCCCAAATCGGGAGGTCGGTTTATATGGGGACTATATCAAAGCCTGGACCGATATAGCCCATCTTCGAACTTGACCTGCCTGCAGACAAAAGACGGGTTTGTGCAAAATTTCAGCACGATTGCTTCATTATTGAAGACTGTAGCGTGATTACAACAGACAGACAGACAGACGGACATGGTTATATATCGTCTTAGAATTTCTCCCTGATCAAGAATATATATACTTTATATAGTCGGAAATCGATATTTCGATGTGTTACAAACGGAATGACAAACTTATTATACCCCCGTCACCATTCTATGGTGGTGGGTATAAAAAGAACATCTTTGGGAGGACATTTTTGGAAGTGCTTTTAAAGTTGTGTTTTTGTTCGCATTTTTTTTGTTTGCTGGGAATATATGAATACTTATAAATTTTTTCTCTCTCTTTCTCTCTCTCCCACAACAGAAAACTCTGATCTTCAATCGACCGTATCCACAGCTAATCTTCTTTCATCAAATGGCAATGTTCATCAGAGACGACGATATACATCATATTCTTCTTCCGATGATGATGAAATGTTACCAAATACTGTTGGAGTTAATAACAGCACTAGTGGTGGTTGTAATAGTTCAGCAACTAATAACACTGGTAATGATGGTGGCGGTGGCTGCGGTAGCGGTAATTGTTGTTCATCAAGTACTACCACAAGTCCTGTAACTACCGTTGTAGTGGACATTGAAGATCTCTTAAATAAACGTAATCTAGAGCAAAATAAAAAGGATACTAAAGATGATGGTGATATAACACCAGCAGATGAGCAATTGGATGAACAGTAAGTTTTTGATATTTGTGATATCATTAAAATCTCGTGCCAAAGAAAACATTTTCACGTCCTTGTAATAGAAATTGTGACCAAATCAAAACCGATGACTTTGAGACTAGGGAAAATTTTCTGTATTTGAAGCGCAAATAAAAAATGCGGATCTTTTTCCAAATTTGTTTATAATGGTTAGCATGCCCACCTCGCATATAGAGAGTAATGGTTTCAATCCAAGTCTCGACCAGGGGAGTCGGAGTCTGAAGATTTAGGTTGGAGTCTGAGTGGGAGTCTTAAAAATTTTGCTCGACTAAACTAAATTTTTTAACGCAAATTTCGATATGACTGTAAATGAAACGCAACTTCCAATTATGGAGATAATTTTATGTTTCCTAAAATGTTAGTCTAGCCATGGGCCATTTTAATGCCTACAACCATAACAATTTATTTGAAATATTTCAAACAATCGATTTTATTTTTTTTTTAATTTTATACACATATATCGAATATTGGCAGAAATTTTCTTCAAAAATAAATTTTTTGTCAAAATTTTATTTTTATACAAAATTTTGCCAAAATTTTATTTCTATGGAAAAGTTTGCAAAATTTTATTTCTATAGAAAATTTTGTCTAAATTTTATATAGTAAATATAAACATTTTTTCAATTTTTTATTTCTATAGAAAATATTGTTAAAATTTTATTTCTATAGAAAATTTTGTCAAAATTTTAGTTACTATATAAAATTTTTCTCAAAATATTATTTTTTAGGAATGATCACTGCTATAAAATTTTTACAAAATTTTCTATAGAATAAAAATTTTAACAAAATTTTCTATAGAATAAAAATTTTAACAAAATTTTCTATAGAAATAAAATTTTGCAAACTTTTCCATAAAAATAAAATTTTGACAAAATTTTGTATAAAAATAAAATTTTGACAAAATTTTATTTAGAAATACAATTTTGACAAAATTTTCTATAGAATAAAAATTTTAACAAAATTTTCTATAGAAATAAAATTTTGCAAACTTTTCCATAAAAATAAAATTTTGACAAAATTTTATTTCTATACAAAATTTTGTCAAAATTTTATTTCTATATAAAATTTTGTCAAAATTTTATTTTTATAAAAAATTTTGTCAAAATTTTATTTCTATGGAAAAGTTTGCAAAATTTTATTTCTATAGAAAATTTTGTTAAAATTTTTATTCTATAGAAAATTTTGTCAAAATTTTATATAGTAAATAAACATTTTTTCAAATTTTTATTTCTATAGAAAATATTGTTAAAATTTTATTTCTATAGAAAATTTTGTCAAAATTTTAGTTACTATATAAATTTTTCTCAAAATTTTATTTTTTAGGAATGATCACTGCTAAGTCGAAAACTGGTAAAAATGACTTAAATTCTCCTATACCTCTAATACATATCTATCAGCTGATAAATCATAAAAGCATTTTTGCGAAATTGCTTAAAATTGATAAATATTTCCTATATTTATGCCCTGCGCCACACTGTGCCCAAGGCATTAGCCGTGCCCAAGATTTTGTAGACGTCTGACAAAATTTTGTCCATATCGGGTCAGTTTGAAATATTGGTTAATGGGAACATAAATCTTTATACAAAGCACTCAACAAATTTGAAGGATTTGAGATTTTATCGAAATGTAGATCTAAATACAATGTGGTCCAGGGTATATTATAGTCGGCCTCGCCCGACTAAAAATTTTTTCAAATTTTTATTTCTATAGAAAATATTGTTAAAATTTTATTTCTATTGAAAATTTTTTCAAAATTTTAGTTACTATATAAAATTTTTCTCAACATTTTATTTCTTAAGAATGATCACTGCTAAGTCGAAAACTTGTAAAACTGACTTAAATTTTTTTAAATCATAAATGCATTTTTGCGAAATTGCTTAAAAATTTATAAATATTTCCTATATTTATGCCCTGCGCCACACTGTGCCCAAGGCATTAGCCGTGCCCAAGATTTTGTAGACGTCTGACAAAATTTTGTCCATATCGGGTCAGTTTGGAATATTGGTTAATGGGAACATAAACCTTTATACAAAGCACTCAACAAATTTGAAGGATTTGAGATTTTATCGAAATGTAGATCTAAATACAATGTGGTGCAGGGTAGGTTAGGTTAGGTTAGGTTATGTGGCAGCCCGATGCATCAGGCTCACTTAGACTATTCAATCCATTGTGATACCACAGTGGTGAACTTCTCTCTTATCACTGAGTGCTGCCCGATTCCATGTTAAGTTCAATGACAAGGAACCTCCTTTTTATAGCCGAGTCCGAACGGCGTTCCACATTCCAGTGAAACCACTTAGAGAAGCTTTGAAACCCTCAGAAATGTCACCAGCATTACTGAGGTGGGATAATCCACCGCTGAAAAACTTTTTGGTTTTCGGTCGTAGCAGGAATCGAACCCACGACCGTGTGTATGCAAGGCGGGCATGCTAACCATTGCACCACGGTGGCTCCCGTGGTGCAGGGTATATTATAGTCGGCCCCGCCCGACTTCAGGCTTTCCTTACTTGTTTTTTTATACCCTGCGCCACACTGTGGAGCAGGGTATTATAAGTTAGTGAATATGTTTGCAACACCCAGAAGGAGACGAGATAGACACATGGTTTCTTTCAAAGTCTAGGTCGCAGTTTTAGTTCAATCGACTTCAAATTTGGCAAGTATGTGTTTTGGCTCAGAATAGAACCCTATTGATTTTGGAAGAAATCGGTTCAGATTTAGATATAACTCCCATATATATCTTTCGCCCGATATGGACTTATATGGCCCCAGAAGCCAGAGTTTTACCCTAATTTGCTTAAAATTTTGCACAAGAAGAACAATTAGTACTATAATCAAGTGTGCCAAATTTTATTGAAATCGGTTCAGATTTAGATATAGCTCCCGTATATATCTTTCGTCCGATATGGACTAATACGGTCCCAGAAGCCAGAGTTTTACCCCAATTTGGTTGAAATTTTGCACTAGGAATACAATTAGTAGCGTAGTCAAGTGTGCCAAATTTTATTGAAATCGGTTTAGATTTAGATATAGCTCCCATATATATCGTTCGCCCGATTTACACTCATATGACCACAGAGGCCAATTTTTTGCTCGATATAGTTGAAATTTAGCACAGGGAGTAGAATTAGCATTGTAGCTAATCGTGCCAAATTTGGTTGAAATCGGTTCAGATTTAGATATAGCTCCCATATATAGCTTTCGCCCGATTTACACTCATATGACCACAGTGGCCAATATTTTACTCCGATTTAATTGAAATTTAGCACAGGAAGTAGAATTAGCATTGTAGCTATGCGTGCCAAATTTGGTTGAAATCGGTTCAGATTTAGATATAGCTCCCATATATAGCTTTCGCCCGATTTACACTCATATGACCACAAGGCTAATTTTTTTGCTTCTATGTAGTTGAAATTTAGCACAGGGAGTAGAATTAGCATTGTAGCTATGCGTGCCAAATTTTATTGAAATCGGTTTAGATTTAGATATAGCTCCCATATATATCGTTCGCCCGATTTACACTCATATGACCACAGTGGCCAATCTTTTACTCCGATTTAATTCAAATTTTGCACAGGGATTAGAATTAGCATTGTAGCTATGCGTGCCAAATTTGGTTGAAATCGGTTCAGATTTAGATATAGCTCCCATATATATTGTTCGCCCGATTTACACTCATATGACCACAGAGGCCAATTTTTTGATCCGATTTAGTTGAAATTTAGCACAGGGAGTAGAATTAGCATTGTAGCTATGCGTGCCAAATTTGGTTGAAATCGGTTCAGATTTCGATATAGCTCCCATATATAGCTTTCGCCCGATTTACACTCATATGACCACAGAGGCCAATTTTTTGATCCGATTTAGTTGAAATTTAGCATAGGGAGTAGAATTAGCATTGTTGCTATGTTGGCACGCATTTGGTTGAAATCGGTTCAGATTTACATCTAGCTCCCATATATATGTTTATACCAACCATATACCAACATTTTCCTTGTAAAATCGCCACTGCTTAGTCGAAAAGTTGTAAAAATGACTCTAATTTTCCTAAACTTCTAATACATATATATCGAGCGATAAGTCATAAATAAAAGTTTGCGAAGTTTCCTTAAAATTGCTTCAAATTTAAATGTTTCCCATATTTTTTTTTACTAACATTGTGTTCCACCCTAGTGTATTAGCCGACTTAAATATTGAGTCTATAGATTTTGTGGAAGTCTATCAAATTCTGTCCAGATCGAGTGATATCTAAATGTATGTATTTGGGACAAATCTTTATATATAGCCCCCAACACATTTGACGGATGTTATATGGTATCGAAAATTTAGATCTTCAAAGTGGTGCAGGGTATAATATAGTCGGTCCCGCCCGACTTTAGACTTTCCTTACTTGTTATGTTTCAAATTGGTTAAAAACAGTTTAAGAATTCATAGAAAGGTACAAATTATTTAAATTTTGTCGAAAAAAATGCTAAATCCAATCTGAAAAAATTGTGAATTTTTCAAAATATTTGAGGTCAAACGTTTCAGACAATTATAAAAATTATTTATTTGACAAAATATCACAGAATTTTTTAATTTGCATCCAAAACATTGAATTCGGATCACACTTAAAGAAGTGATGTAAATTCAGTGCACCGGCTGTTGAAATGGAGGACTTCCGTCCTATGACTAGCCCATGTTAAATTCAGCGCTTCTGCGTCAATTTTGCACCACTTCCGGATCCAAAAAGAACATTTTCATTACTTTTTTTGGCGACGCTTTTTTCGCTGGGAGCTCCTAATGACGCCTTTCTAAGTTGATTCCTTTTGTTATTTTAGCAATCATCCTGTACGTCCAGGCTTATGCAGTCCTTCCTTTAATTGTGGCGCTAGTACATCACAAAATTGTCAATCGATTATAGAGCGTTACGAAGATCAAACTCGTCGTGGTCTAGAACCATTGGAACATCCCAATGATGGAGACGAACATCAAACTCTCAAACATATTGTATTATTAATTATATTGCTTTGCTCAATGTTTGTGGTAAGTTTGCCAAGGGCAACCATAATAAAATGAAATATCAATACCATTTGTAATCATATATCTTCTACAGGGATTGGCTGTTTCCATTTGGACTTTGGTAATGGAGGGTATGTCTGGAATATACTTGGAATTAAGTTTCTTGGATGCATTCTTGAATTTTGGACAAAGTTTAATAGTAATGGCTGTATTTATTGGAGATACAGGGGAGTTATTACAACCTTTGATTAAAATCTGGAGAAAAATATGGTGAGTTATTATATTGGACATCAAGCTTTTCTTAAAGAGTCCAACAAAAGTGAAGTAAACTTCATAAATAACTTTTTCAATTAATAATTTTCGATAAAAAACGGGCTCGAGTTCTCTCTAATCCCGAAATATAAAAGGCAACCCTCGTATACGTCATAATTTTTCTGATGCTCATATATTTATTTTTTTTAGGTATGGTGCAAATATTGTTACTTTGCCCCACTGGTCACAGGTTAGCCAAGAGACCAAACATATATGCGAACAATTCAGAACTCACCATTTGGAAAATTGCAAAAAAGATATTGCAAAAGATCGAAGGTAAGCTGAATGCTCTCCGTAACTTTATGGATCATCCCTTACGAATCAAAAATTTCGATTTCATTTTAGATGGCGTATCAAGATATATCGCAAAGTATTTTATGGTTGCGAATTTGTCGATTGGCTAATTGAGGTGGGTCTATCCAAGGATCGCATGGAAGCCGTTCATTATGCCAAACATTTAGTTAATGGCCGTGTCTTACGTCACATCAATAATGTTTATCATTTTGAGGATAAACAATTGTTGTACAATTTCTGCAGTCGTATGTAAGAAAAACAAAGTAAGAAATGCGTCACAAATCTTTTATGGAGAATGTGAAGTCCATATATATATTTTTTTGTTAAAGCTGTGATTTATGTTCTTTTCATTATAGAATTTAGTTCAATTTTAGAATTTCTTACTTAAGTTAAAATCATTTTATTTGTATGTCCATTGCATACAATTAAGGGGATAAAGACATTGAGGTGTTATTGCATTAGCCAACGACTATTGTTAAATATTTGTTGATTATTATTTTAATTGAAAATGAAAGTGAAAATCTTAATTTGAAATTTGTAATATATTTGTTTAAAAATGATTCGATCCAATTGATTTTTTATAAATCTATCAGATAAACTAAATGAACCATTCGCAGTAAAACCGTTCAAGCTTGGACACTCTAAAAACTGGATTCCTTAAGAAATTGGACAATGTTGTGAGAAGTTTGCTATATTAACGCATTAAAATTAATGTGGGTGTCCACTTCTGAGGGGTTTCAGTGTATGTGTTCAATGAGTTCAATTAGTTTGGCTTCGCTAATAGCTATTGTTCATTTTTTCGTGATTGAAATAATTTTAATTAAAAATTTATTTGGCAGCCAAAAAAAATTTTTTTTATGTGATTTATATATTTTTGAAAGTTGATATCTAGATTTCGTTACAAATGACAAAACAATCAGACTAAAAAATGAAATATTGATGTACTTTTCTTTAGTTGTTGATTGCTCGAGGTTTTTATACCACAATTTTCCTTTATTTATCGATTGATCAATACCTTGAATCGTTTACAGCGAGTTATTTTACAGTTTAGGGGAATGTAAAAGTTTTCTATAGTAGAGACTTATATCAAAATAATTGTAAAGTGAATCTAAATGTCTATCTTTTGACCTTTACAAAAATTAAGAGGTAAAATTTTTTGTAGAAATAAAATAAAATTTTGACGAAATTTTCTATAGAAAAAAAAATTGACAAAATTTTCTACAGAAAACATGTTGACAAAATTTTCTAAAGAAATAAAATTTTGACAAAATTTTCTACAGAAAAATTTTGACAACATTTTATATGGACATAAAATTTTGACACAATTTTCTATAGAAATAAAATTTTGACAAAATTTTCTATAGCCATAAAATTTTGAAAAAATATTTTCTATAGAAATAAAATTTTGAAAAAATATTTTCTATAGAAATAAAATTTTGACAAAATTTTCTATAGAAATAAAATTTTGCAAAAATTTTCTATAGAAATAAAATTTTGACAAGATTTTCTATAGAAATAAAATTTTTAAGCAATACTTTTCATAGTTTCGGCTATAGGTCGATTAAAAACATAGACTTGATGTTTTATGTGCACACCAGAATAAATCCTTGAAAACGGTTTTGACGAAGTCAACCTAAATATTGGAAATAAAAATAATATAAAACATCAAGCCTATGTTTTTTAATCGACCTATAGCTGAAACTATGAAAAGTATTGCTTAAAAATAAAATAAAAAGACCAACGATAACAAACCAGAAATAGAAATAAAATTTGGACAAAACTTTCTATGGAAATAAAGTTTTTACAAAATGTTCAATAGAAAAATGAAATTTTGACAAAATTTTCTATAGAAATAAAATTTGACAAAATTTTCAACGATAACCAACCAGTAATAGAACTGAAATTTTGTCAAAATTTTGTATAGAAATAAAATTTTGCAAAAATTTTCTATAGAAATAAAATTTTGCAAAAAGTTTCTTTAGCAATAAAATTTTGGCAAAATTTTCTATAGAACTAAAATTTAGACAAAATTTTCTTTAGGAATAAAATTTGCAAAAATTTTCTATAGAAGTCAAATTTTCAAAAAATTTTCTGAAAAATAAAATGTTGACAAAAAAATTTTTTTAAATTAAATTTTGCAAACACATTCTACAAAAATAAAATTTTACAAAAATTTTCTATAAAAATAAAATGTTGACGAAATTTTCTATAGAAATAAAATATTGACAAAGTTTTCTATAGAAATAAAATTTTGACAACATTTTCTAAAGAAACAAAATTTTGCTAACATTTTCTATAGGAATAAAATTTTGCAAAAATTTTCTATAGCAATAAAATGTTGGCTAAATTTTCTATAGAACTAAAATTTAGACAAAATTTTCTAGAGAAATAAAATTTGCAACAATTTTCTATAGAAGTAAATTTTTAAAAAATATTTTCTGAGAAATAAAATATTGACAAATTTTTTTTTAAATTAAATTTTGCAAATATATTCTACAGAAATAAAATTTTGCAAAAATTTTCTATAAAAATAAAATGTTGATAAAATTTTCTATAGAAATAAAATATTGACAAAATTTTGACATTTTCTAAAGAAACAACATAGGAATAAAAAATTTTGCTAAAGTTTTCTATAGAAATAAAATTTTGCAAAAATTTTCTATAGCATAAAATTTTGGCAAAATTTTCTATAGAACTAAAATTTAGACAAAATTTTCTATAGAAATAAAATTTGCAAAAATTTTCTATAGAAGTAAAATTTTAAAAAAATTTCTGAGAAATAAAATGTTGACAAAAAAAAATTTTTTTTTAATTAAATTTTGCAAAAATTTTCTATAGAAGTAAAATTTTGTCAAAATTTTCTATAGAAGTAAAATTTTAACAAAATTTTCTACAGAAATAAAATTTTGACATTTTCTATAGAAATTAAAATTTTGAAAAAAAATTTTCTATAGAAATAAAATTTTGACAAAATTTTCTAAGAAGTGAAATTTTGAAAATATTTTCTATGGAAGTAAAATTTTGACAAAATTTTCTCTAGAAATACAATTTTGTAAAAGTGTTCTATAGAAATAAAATTTTGCAAAAATTTTCTATAGCAATAGAATTTTGGCAAAATTTTCTATAGAAATAAAATTTTGACAACATTTTCTAAAGAAATAAGATTTTGCAAAAATTTTCTGTACAATTAAAATTTTGCAAAAATTTTCTATAGAAGTAAAATTTTAACAAAATTTTCTATAGAAATAAAATTTTGACAACAATTTTTATAGAAATAAAATTTTGACAAAATTTTCTATAGAAATAAAATTTTGACAAAATTTTCTATAGAAGTAAAATTTTGTCAAAATTTTCTATAGAAGTAAAATTTTAACAAAATTTTCTATAGAAATAAAATTTTGACAAAATGTTCTATAGAAATAAAATTTTGACAAAATTTTCTATAGAAATAAAATTTTGACAAAATTTTCTATAGAAATAAAATTTTAAACAAAATTTTCTATAGAAATAAAATTTTGACATTTTCTATGGAAGTAAAATTGTGAAAATATTTTCTATGGAAGTAAAATTTTGACAAAATTTTCTATAGAAATAAAATTTTGAAAAAAATTTTCTACAGAAATAAAATTTTGCAAAAATTTTCTATAGAATTAAAATTTTAACAAAATTTTCTATAGAAATAAAATTTTAACAAAATTTTCTATAGAAATAAAATTTTGACAAAATTTTCTATAGAAATAAAATTTTGACAAAAATATTCTATAAAAATAAAATTTTGCAAAAATTTTCTATAGAAATAAAATTTGGACAAAATTTTCTATAGAAATAAATTTTTTACAAAATTTTCTGAGAAATAAAATTTTGACAAAATTTTCTATAGAAATAAAATTTTGACAAAATTTTCTATAGAAATAAAATTTTGAAAAAAATTTTCTGTAGAAATAAAATTTTAAACAAAATTTTCTATAGAAATAAAATTTTAAACAAAATTTTCTATAGAAATAAAATTTTGACATTTTCTATGGAAGTAAAATTGTGAAAATATTTTCTATGGAAGTAAAATTTTGACAAAATTTTCTATAGAAATAAAATTTTGAAAAAAATTTTCTACAGAAATAAAATTTTGCAAAAATTTTCTATAGAATTAAAATTTTAACAAAATTTTCTATAGAAATAAAATTTTAACAAAATTTTCTATAGAAATAAAATTTTGACAAAATTTTCTATAGAAATAAAATTTTGACAAAAATATTCTATAAAAATAAAATTTTGCAAAAATTTTCTATAGAAATAAAATTTGGACAAAATTTTCTATAGAAATAAATTTTTTACAAAATTTTCTGAGAAATAAAATTTTGCAAAAACTTCCTATAAAAATAAAATGTTGACAAAATTTTCTTTGGAAATAAAATTTTGACAAAATTTTCTATACCATAAAATTTTTGGCAAATTTTTCTATAAAAATAAAATTTTGTTAAAATTTTCTATAGAAACAAAATTTTGACAAACATTTTCTATAGAAATAAAATTTTGACAAAAATTTTCTATAGAAATAAAATTTTGACAAAAATATTCTATAAAAAATTTTTGACAAAATTTTCTATAGAAATAAAATTTTGACAAAAATTTTCTACAGAAATACAATTTTGAAAAAATTTTCTATAGAAATAAAATTTTGACAAAAATTTTCTATAGAAATAAAATTTTGACAAAATTTTCTAAAGAAACAAAATTTTGCAAACATTTTCTATAGAAATGAAATTTTTACAAAAAGTCGACTTTGATCTTTTGTTTCTTTGCAAAACGACGATTATGTCGATTTCATACCTATTGCCAAATGCTGAAAATTAAATTGGAATTTGTAATCTTTTGAAATTAAACAATTCCATATTTGGTTGGCTCCATAATTTAGTCTTTTTGGAATACTTATAAGATATCCCTTGAAATTCGATAAAGGTATACGATCTATAGTCCGGCCAAGGTTACCGTCTTTCTTACTAATTAAGTTTTTGCTTAGAATATTTTACTAATTAAATGTTTTTATTGTATTAAATCTAATATTAGTTTTTTTTTTCGAAATATCTATGTAAATATTTTCAGTATCACAAATTTTTCAGTAATCCCCTCGTGTTCTATAAAATCCCCTACGTATATATATATTATTTAATATAGTAGAATTGTATTACTATGTACATTTTGAATTATTTTCTCTTCAAAGTAATTTCACAAACAAATGACAAAACATTTATCACTTTAGTTTAAATATATAAGCTCAAGAGCAACTAGTCTCAGTCAGTCTCTGTCACATAGGAAGAAAAAAGTAAACGAGAATACCTATACATGAAAAGAAAGTGCAATTTGTTACAAATTATTATTACGATTAAATTACATATTATATATATTATTTCATATTTTAATTCAAATAGTTTACAATATTTCACAAAAAAAAAAAACGTCACAAACGATACCAAAAACAAAATTAATAATAAATAATGAAATAAAAAAGAAAACCAACAAATACAACTAAATGCTGTGGCTTCAAATCGAACACAAAATTAGGGAATATTTATAGAATTTTGTAAAAAAAACAAAACAAAAGACAAAACGTTATAAACAAAACCTATAATTTTTTTTCTCAAATCTTAGAAAAGTGAGAATATAAAAGAAAGTCCTATTTATAATCAGAAAAATCATTATAATATACCATATACCAAATTATGCTTACATTATATTATCATTCAAATTAAAAAATCTTGTAATAAAATATACAGTAATTATTACAAAACAAAAAAAAAAGATTATACACAAATATTTAATAAATAACCAAATTGGTCACAAAGATGCTTATAAATTAATATGAAAATAAAAAAATCCTCAATTACAAAATTGTTTTCTTTGATGTTTTTTAGACATTTTTTCATATATTCATTTTGGGGTAATGGGAAAACTGCTTGCGAATTATTGAACTGTTCACTTTTCTCTTTAATCGTCGAATTCTCATGACGAAAAAGACTTTAAAGAAGCTTTGGTTGTTGTTGTTGTTGTAGCCACTGGGAATTAGTGTATAAAACAAATAAAGACAGCCGACACCTTCCTAATGCAAGACTAGCGCACTTCCACTGACCTACCGAAGTTTTGGTCGCGAGCTCAAACGGAGTGGTTATGTAAAGAGCCAATCGCTTTTACATGTTTCTTTTGTTCTGGTTATTTAATTTAATTTCCCCATTTATTCTCCTTCGTACCACTACACTACTCTGCGTGCTCTGCGTCACTGTACGTATATGTTACACATTTATATTATTACTTGGGCAAGGTGCACGTGATTCTGTAGGGAAGTTACTTCCAACAATCAATGTTAATAAAATATATGTGGGGAATTCTCATTTAGATGCGGTCACTGCCGAATTAAGAATAAGGGTTTGTCGGGACGATGTCATGAATCATCCGAAGCGTGACTAGTAGAAGCGAGTGGCACCGACCGCAGCCGAACATCCGACGGCAGCACCCGATTTGTTCGCATCCACTCCTGTAAACATAAAGCGATCCGTGTACATCTTTTTTATCAATTTTTTTATAGAAAAAAAAAAATTGCCAAAATTTTTACAGAATTACAGAAATAAACTTTAAAAAAAAATTTTGTATAGATACAAAATTATGCATTTTTTTAAATTTTATATAGAGATAACATTTTGCGATAACTTTCTATAAAACTAAAAGTTTGAAAAAATTTTCTATAAAACTAAAATTTTGGCTAAATTTTCAACAGAAATGAAATTTTGGCTAATTTTCTATAGAAATTGAATTTTGACAAAGTTTTCTATAGAAATAAAATGTTGACAAAATTTTCTATAGAAATAAAATTTTGACAAAATTTTCTATAGAAATAAAATTTTGACAAAATTTTCTATAGAAATAAAATTTTGACAAAATTTTCTATAGAAATAAAATTTTGACAAAATTTTCTATAGAAATAAAATTTTGACAAAATTTTCTATAGAAATAAAATTTTGACAAAATTTTCTATAGAAATAAAATTTAGACAAAATTTTCTATAGAAATAAAATTTAGACAAAATTTTCTATAGAAATAAAATTTTGACAAAATTTTCTATAGAAATAAAATTTTGACAAAATTTTCTATAGAAATGAAATTTTCGCTAATTTTTTATAGAAAATGAATTTTGACAAAATTTTCTACAGAAATGAAATTTTGACAAAATTTTCTATAGAAATAAAATCTGGACAAAATTCTCTATAGAAATAAAACTTGGACAAAATTTTCTATAGAAATAAAATTTTGACAAAATTTTCTATAGAAATGAAACTTTGGGTAATTTTCTATAGAAAATGAATTTTGACAAAATTTTCTACAGAAATGAAATTTTGACAAAATTTTCTATAGAAATAAAATCTGGACAAAATTCTCTATAGAAATAAAACTTGGACAAAATTTTCTATAGAAATAAAATTTTGACAAAATTTTCTATAGAAATGAAACTTCGGCTAATTTTCCATAGAAAATGAATTTTGACAAAATTTTCTACAGAAATGAAATTTTGACAAAATTTTCTATAGAAATAAAATGTTTACAACATTTTCTATAGAAATAAAATTTTGACAAAATTTTCGATTGAAATAAAATTTTGACAAAATTTTCTATAGAAATAAAATTTTGACAAAATTTTCTACAGAAATGATATGTTGACAAAATTTTCTACAGAAATAAAATCTGGACAAAATTTTCGATTAAAATAAATTTTTGACAAAATTTTCTATAGAAATAAAATTTTGACAAAATTTTCTACAGAAATGAAATTTTGACAAAATTTTCTATAGAAATAAAATCTGGACAAAATTTTCGATTAAAATAAAATTTTGACAAAATTTTCTATAGAAATAAAATTTTGACAACATTTTCTATAGAAATGAAATTTTGGCTAATTTTCTATAGAAAATGAATTTTGACAAAATTTTCTACAGAAATGAAATTTTGACAAAATTTTCTATAGAAATAAAATCTGGACAACATTTTCTATAGAAATAAAACTTGGACAAAATTTTCTATAGAAATAAAATTTTGACAAGATTTTCTATAGGAATAAAATAATTTTGACAAATTTTTCTATAGAAATAAAACTTGGACAACATTTTCTATAGAAATAAAACTTGGACAACATTTTCTATAGAAATAAAATTTGGGCAAAATTTTCTATAGAAATAAAACTTGGACAAAATTTTCTATAGAAATAAAATTTTGACAACATTTTCTATAGAATTTAAATTTAGACAAAATTTTCTATAGAAATAAAACTTGGACAAAATTTTCTATAGAACTAAAATTTAGACAAAATTTTCTATAGAAGTAAAATTTTTACAACATTTTCTATAGACATAAAATTTTGACAAAATTTTCGATTGAAATAAAATTTTGACAAATTGTCTACAGAAATAAATAGAAATAAAATTTTGGAAAATATTTGACTTTTATATTACATTAATTTAATTTGCAAAAATGATCCGCTGGTAAGAATTTTGGTCCAATTTTGGAAAAATGTTGGTCCAAAATACATTGTGGCAACGCTGATTAGCACCCAACTAACGCGGTTCGTGCGCTTACGCGATTCATTCGCTTACGCAGTTCGGCTGCTTACGCCGTTCGTTCGCTTACGCGATTCGTTTGCTTACGTAGTTCGACTGCTTACGCTGTTTGTCCGCTTATGTGATTTGTTCGCATCACTCAAGTGCTAGTATAGCCGAATCATCTCCTTTCCCTCTTCGCTTTACAGAAACCGAACAGGCCCGACACCATCGCTATCCACTGAGCCACCTTGGTGCAATCGTTAACATGCCCGCCTTGCACACACAGGGTCGTGGGTTCAAACTAGAGGTGTGTACGTGACACGAAATTGTCGTGACACACTGGTGAGCGTGAATCCTACCAAATAATATCGTGCATGAGTAAGACTTTTCCGACGTGAGTGTGCGTGAGCGTGAGAAAAATATTACTCACGTACACAACTCTAGTTCAAACGCTGCTCACATTTCTGAGTGTTTCAAAGCTTCTCTATGTGGTTTCACTGCAATGTGGAACGCCGTTTGGATTCGGCTATAAAAAAGAGGTCCCTTGTCATTGAGCTTAACATAGAATCCTGCAGCACTCTATGATAAGAGTTCACCACTGTGGTATCACAATGGACTGAATAGTCGGTCTGCCACTATACCTAACCTAACCTATCGCTATAACCGTTTCACGAGCACCAGCCGCTCCGAAACCATCGACACCGCCGGTCATGAACGCCAGTCTGCCCAACACCATCAGTATCGCAACGTTTCATCATCGTCATCAGTCAACATCGCACCGTCTCATCATCGTCACCCGTCAGCATCGCACCGTCTCATCATCGTCACTCGTCAGCATCGCACCAGTCATCACCACCGTTTAGCCCAATGCCACCCACGGCTCATCACCATCAAAACTCCACCAGTCGTCGCCGCCACCAGCCCACTCATTCCTCTCATCTACATTTGTAAGATTGTAAACATAATAAAAATTGTAAATAAAAACCCCTCCCCAAGAATAAAATGCAGTATTTTATGAAGTATTTTTACTTAACGTTCGTGGATCCTTAAAAGGTAACACTGGAAGGCCACTGACCTACCTCAGCCCACGAAGAAAACCACGTTACAGTTATATATATCATAAGAATACATTGTGGCCCTAAATCGGAGTATGCCCAGGTCGTAAAAGGTGCCATTAAAGCAAAAAAACTTTATACCAAATATTAAAAAATCCAATCGACTTAAAATTTGCCACAAGTATGTATGTGTTTTGGATCAAAATAAAACCCTATTGACTTTGGAAGAAGTCGGTTCAGATATCATTCGCCCTATTGCATGGACCCAGAAGGCAGAGTCCGATTTGCCCAGTACAATTGATAGTGCCGTTATGTATGCCAAATTTGGTTCAAATCGGTTCGAATTTGGATATAACTTCCGTAGATATCTTTTGCCCAATTTACACTCATGTGTCCACAGAGGCTATAATTTACTCCGATTTACACTAATAGAAAAAGTTTCGTTATATTAACGAAATGTGTCGTTAAAAGTCAGCCAATGAAACAAAATCGAATACAACGAATTTTTTCGTTAATATAACGAATTTTCTGCAAATCAACGTAACGTTTCGTACTATTAACGAATATGTTCATTGTATTAATGAAAACGTTTCGTTATATCAATGAAAATTTTTCGTTGGCTGACTTTTAATGAAATTTTCTTTGTGTGTAGTTTACTAATATTGTGCGTCATCCCAGTTTAAATTTTAAGTCTTGAGATTTTGAAAATTTTATTGTCCAAATAGGTTCAGATTTAAATATATGTATATGGGAACATACATCTTTATATATAGCATCCAATAAATTTGAAGAATTTGAGATGATATCGAAAATGTAGATCTACAAGGTAGTGCAGGGTATAATATTGTCGGCCTCGCCCGCCTTTAGACTTTCCTTACTCGTTTTTATACCCTGCGCCACACTGTGGAACAGGGTATTATAAGTTAGTGCATATGTTTGCAACACCCAGAAGGAGACGAGATAGACACATGGTGCCTTGGCAAAAATGCTCAGGGTAGGCTCTTGAGTCGATATAGCGATGTCCATCTGTCCGTGAACACATTTTTGTAATCAAAGTCTAGGTCGCAGTTTTAGTCCAATCGAC
The DNA here is from genome assembly GCF_050003625.1 of Haematobia irritans. Classification (NCBI taxonomy): domain Eukaryota; kingdom Metazoa; phylum Arthropoda; class Insecta; order Diptera; family Muscidae; genus Haematobia; species Haematobia irritans. The sequence goes on along the minus strand of NC_134400.1, from coordinate 186,023,130 downwards.
TTCAAATTTGGCACAAGTATATGTTTTGGCTCAGAATAGATCCCCATTGATTTTGGAAGAAATCGGTTCAGATTTAGATATAGCTCCCATATATATATATTTCGCCCGATATGCACACAAAGAAAATTTCATTAAAAGTCAGCCAACGAAAAATTTTCATTGATATAACGAAACATTTTCATTAATACAATGAAAATGTTCGTTAATAGTACGAAACGTTACGTTGATTGACAGAAAATTCGTTATATTAACGAAAAAGTTCGTTGTATTAACGAATTTGTTTCATTGGCTGACTTTTAACGACACATTTCGTTAATATAACGAAACTTTTTCTACTAGTGTGGACTTATATGGCCCCAGAAGCCAGAGTTTTACCCTAATTTGCTTAAAATTTTGCACAAGAAGAACAATTAGTACTATAGTCAAGTGTGCCAAATTTTATTGAAATCGGTTCAGGGGGGTTACTCTGTATTGCGATACGAAAGCAAATGCGATGCGATAGTTAAATGCGTTAAGAGTACAATTCGGTACTCTGTATCACTTGCGCAAACGCTTTCGCAAAGTAAACTGAAAATATGGCAACGCTTTAGCAAAATAAAGCGAAAATATGACAACGCTGGCTGCACAATGTAAACAATAACGAAAATGATAAAAAGAAATGTCAAAAAATTGTAAAAAAAAACATTTTAAACAATCTTCCGTTCGGTGCGTGTTCTTTTAAAACTTGCTAATCGTTTATAACAAAAAAGTAATAATTATGGATTCGATAGCGTTATGGTTTGAAGAAAATTAACATGAACGAATTACAAGAAGAATTTTGCGAGATCGGTCAAATATACTCTCCCTAAGTGACCACGGGTAAGAAAATGGAAACTCAAATTATGTGACAAACGTTTTCGAATATTTCATTTTTATAGATTTCGTCTTAATAAAGATGCGTTTATGAATGTATTAAACGCTATTAAAGACGACCTCGTCGTTCCAAATAAATCCACCGCCATTCCAACTCCAATAAAAGTGGCCGCTGCTTTGAAATTGCTTGGACAAGGTGGTTATCTACAAATCGGCCAAGACCATCTTTTAGGACTATCAGAGCAATCTATGTCGCGCTGCTTAAAAGAAGTTTGCGAGGTGATTGAACGAATACTTTGTCCCAAGCACATACAATTTGAGGTAACTGCGGAAGAGACCATAAAGTCTACCAAAGTTTGGAACTGACGTTGCTGTGTCTGTAACTTTTTTGGTTTTTCCCTAAAACAATAAACAATTTAGATACAAATATAAAAATTTAATTGTGCTTACTTACATATTTGTTACTTTGCGATTGCTATTTTGTTTGCGCACGATTTTTGCGATCAACGAACGAGTTTGACATACGCTTTCGCATTATAGAGTGCGGTGATGCCAGATTTGCGAAAACTAGATGCGCAAGGTAGATACGAAAACGAATTACTGAGTACCAATTACTCGATTCGCGACAATTTTTCTTACGCATCGCAATACAGAGTAACCCCCCAGACTTATATATAGCTCCCATATATATCTTTCGCCCGATATGGACTAATACGATCCCAGAAGCTAGAGTTTTACCCCAATTTGGTTGAAATTTTGCACACGGAGTAGAATTAGCATTATTGCTATGCGTGCCAAATTTGGTTCAAATCGGTTCAGATTTAGATATATCTCCCATATATAGTTTTCGCCCGATTTACACTCATATGACCACAGAGGCCAATTTTTAACTCCGATTTAGTTGAAATTTTGCACAGGGAGTAGAATTAGCATTGTAGCTATGCGTGCAAAATTTGGTTGAAATCGGTTCAGATTTAGATATAGCTCCCATATATAGCTTTCGGCCGATTTACACTCATATGACCACAGAGGCCAATCTTTTGCTCCGATTTAGTTGAAATTTTGCACAAGGAGTAGAATTAGCATTGTTGCTATGCGTGCCAAATTTGGTTGAAATCGGTTCAGATTTAGATATAGCTCCCATATATAGCTTTCGCCCGATTTACACTCATACGACCACAGAGGCCAATTTTTTGCTCCGATTTAGTTGAAATTTAGCACAGGGAGTGGAATTAGCATTGTAGCTATGCGTGCCTTGAAATCTGTTCAGATTTAGATATAGCTCCCATATATATGTTTTTCTGATTTCGACAATAATGATCAAAATACCAACATTTTCCTTGTAAAATCGCCACTGCTCAGTCGAAAAGTTGTAAAAATGACTCTTAATTTTCCTAAACTTCTAATACATATATATCGAGCGATAAATCATAAATAAACTTTTGCGAAGTTTCCTTAAAATTGCTTCAGATTTAAATGTTTCCCATATTTGTTTTTTACTAACATTGTGTTCCACCCTAGTGTATTAGCCGACTTAAATTTTGAGTCTATAGATTTTGTAGAAGTCTATCAAATTCTGTCCTGATCAAGTGATATTTAAATGTATGTATTTGGGACAAACCTTTATATATAGCCCCCAACACATTTAACGGATGTGATATGGTATCGAAAATTTAGGTCTACAAAGTGGTGCAGGGTATAATATAGTCGGCGCCGCCCGACTTTAGACTTTTCTTACTTGTTTTTCACTAAAATTGTGTTCCACTCTAGTGCATTAGCCGACTTAAATTTTGAGTCTATAGATTTTGTAGAAGTCTATCAAATTCTGTCAAGATCGAGTGATATTTAAATGTATGTATTTGGGACAAACCTTTATATATAGCACCCAACACATTTGACGGATGTGATATGGTATCGAAAATTTAGATCTACAAAGTGGTGCAGGGTATAATATAGTCGGCCCCGCCCGACTTTAGACTTTCCTCACTTGTTAAATTTGTCTTAAGTATTATCTTCAATATCGCTAAATTTCTTTAGGTTTTCTTAAAATGTTTTTGTATCGAATAATTTAAATAAAACTTGTAATTAAAAAAAATTATTGTCGAGAGCCCAAAGATTTCTTGCCTTTAAAATACGAATGCGAATGCTTAGCATAGTAGATGCATGTCAAGGTTTTTCTCCTTGACCAAAAGTCGATAAACTTTTCAATGATGCTGCTTTGTCTATAGTTAGGTTTGTGTGTAGAAATGTTTGTCTCCTAGTATAAAATACATCAAACCTCAGTTCAAAAGTGATATACGCCTTAAATTTATCCTTATTGCGATTCTCCCCTTCCGTGGCTCGTAATCAATACAAAAATCTTTGGTGGAAGGACAAAATCTTTGAAACCGAGCTCGCCATACTATGATAATAATCCATATAGATGGCAGAATCTAAAGCCTTTGGTATTATTTTAATTAATCAAAACATATTTAGTATTTATTTATCACGTATAAACAAAAAAAATAAATGCTGTTGCAAAGTGTTCACTACCCATTCATTACCCACTAAACTTATCCCAAACAAAAAAATGTCTTCGTGGTATAAATTCATCTGCCAAGGGATTCAATATTGACTTGGATACATCACATTCACTTGGAGGCAATAAAGCTAGTTCTGCTTTCAGTTGTTTCTTCTTGACACTCTCCATATGCTTGATTTCTTCTTCCATTTCATCATAGAGCATAGCAATTAAACATTCCCTCATACAATCTTCATCTATGAGTCGTTGGATTTCGGCTTTATCAAATTCCTCTTCATTCTCCATCCAGAGATATTCGGAAAAGTTCAAATTTTCATTTGCATCATTTTCGAAAATGTCTTCCATCTGGTTCGTATCCATTGTTTTGATGGGTATTTGTAACACCATTATATAACAAATATTCTATATATTCTTCTTCTTCAAGTAAAATTACAAAAAATTTTGAAAAAAACTCTTAATTTAGAAACAAAAATCAAGCACTAACTGACAATAAAATAACAAATGTGTTTCTAAATATTCTGAAATCATTGGCAATGAGTATTAAGTTAACCCTCACAGAAGTGAGGTAGTCGGTTGCCATCAGCCACCAGAAATCACTCCTGGATTAATCTACAAAATCTAGCGCTTAATCTTCTCTTCTCGTCTTATGTATTTATAATTTTTGGCAATCAATAAAATCTTCTAATGAAATACAGGTGAGGCGTAATCGATTATTGTAGAACTAGTTTCGCCTACATAGGGAATTAGGTTAATTACTGGTAATGCATGGAGGAGTCACTTTAAGAATGACATCGACAGAATATTTGTTCTGCTGACCTAGAATTGACCATTTTTCGCTCTAAATGACATTTTGTGGTCCCTATCAATTTCTGAATCGTTCCTTTTGTATTAATTTGTTTGTAATAATTTCTAATAATCTAGCATACACAGAAAAATTTTTCACAAAAATTTTTCCAATTAAAGTCTTAATTGAGTTTTAAAAAATATTCAATTAAAAATTTAATTGATTCAAGAAATTTTTTAATTGAAACAAAAATCCATCACAAAAAGTGAGAGTATCAATTAATTTTTTAATTGGATCAATTAATTTTTTTATTTGCTACTATCATTTCTGTAATTGAAGACATTTCAATTAAAAAATTAATTGGATCAATTAATTTCGTGATTGAATCAGAAACAAATTTGTTTGCGTGTAGAAAGAGTCATTTCGATAGAAAATTTTGACTAAATTTTATTTCTATTGAAAATTTTGTCAAAATTGTATTCCTGTCCAAAATTTGGTCAAAATTTTATTTCTATAGAAAATTTTTACAAACTTTTATTTCTATAGAAAATTTTGTCAAAATTTTATTCCTGTAGAAAATGTTATTTCTATAGAAACTTTTGTCAAAATTTTATTTCTATAGAAAATTTTGTCAAAATTTTATTTCTATAGAAAATTTTGTCAAAATATTATTTCTATAGAAAATATTGGCAAAATTTTATTTCTACAGAAAATTTTGTCAAAATTTTATTTCTATAGAAAATTTTGTCAAAATTTTATTTCTATAGAAAATTTTGTCAAAATTTTATTTCTATAGAAAATTTTGTCAAAATTTTATTTCTATAGAAAATTTTGTCAAAATGTTATTTGTATAGAAAATTTTGTCAACATTTTATTTCTATAGAAAGTTTTGTCAAAATTTTATTTCTATAGAAAAATTTGTCAAAATTTTATTTCTATAGAAAATTTTGTCAAAATTTTATTTCGATAGAAAATTTTGTCAAAATTTTATTTCTATAGAAAATTTTGTCAAAATTTTATTTTTATAGAAACTTTTTACAAAGTTTTATTTCTATAGAAAATTTTGTCAAAATTTTATTTCTATAGAAAATTTTGTCAAAATTTTATTTCTATAGAAACTTTTGTCAAAATTTTATTTCTATAGAAAATTTTGTCCAAATTTTATTTCTATAGAAAATTTTGTCAAAATTTTATTTCTATAGAAAATTTTGTCAACATTTTATTTCTATAGAAAATTTTGTCAAAATTTTATTTCTATAGAAAATATTGGCAAAATTTTATTTCTATATAAAATTTTGTCAAAATTTTATTTCTATAGAAGATTTTGTCAAAATTTTATTTCTATAGAAGATTTTGTCAAAATTTTATTTCTATAGAAAATTTTGTCAAAATTTTATTTCTCTAGAAAATTTTGTCAAAATGTTATTTCTACAGAAAATTTTTTTAAAAATTTTATTTGTATAGAAAATTTTGTCAACATTTTATTTCTATAGAAAGTTTTGTCAAAATTTTATTTCTATAGAAAAATTTGTCAACATTTTATTTCTATAGAAAATTTTGTCAAAATTTTATTTCGATAGAAAATTTTGTCAAAATTTTATTTCTATAGAAAATTTTGTCAAAATTTTATTTCTATACAAAATTTTGTCAAAATTGTATTCCTGTTTTTTTTTTACAAAATTTGATTTCTATAGAAAATTTTGTCAACATTTTATTTCTATAGAAAATTTTGTCAAAATTTTATTTCTTTAGAAACTTTTGTCAAAATAGTATTTCTATAGAAAATTTTGTCAAAATTTTTTTTATAGAAAATTTTTACAAAGTTTTATTTCTATAGAAAATTTTGTCAAAATTTTATTTCTATAGAAAATTTTGTCAAAATTTTATTTCTATAGAAAATGTTGTCAAAATTTTATTTCTAAAGAAAATTTTGTCAAAATTTTATTTCTATAGAAAATTTTGTCAAAAATTTATTTCTATTAAAAATTTTGTCAAAATTTTATTTCTATAGAAAATTTTGTCAAAATTTTATTTTTATAGAAAATTTTTACAAAGTTTTATTTCTATAGAAAATTTTTATAAAAATTTATTTCTATAGAAAATTTTGTCAAGATTTTATTTCTATAGAAAATTTTGTCAAAATTTTATTTCTATAGAAAACTTTTTCAAAATTTTATTTCTTTAGAGTATTGAACCACTTGAGGTAAATAGGGTCATAGTCGTTTCTGTGAATGTAGAAATTAAGGTGTCTAAATAGGACAAATATCTGAACTATTTACCCAGTTGTTTACTGGTAGCGCATAAGGAAGTGAATAGGTTTCCTTTAAAGACATTTCCATTACTATTATTATTGACCAGTTAAAGTAATAGACAGTGGAACTATGTCTTTTTTTTTTTTCTTCACAAAAATGTCGGAAATAACATCAAATTTTAAAAACAGTTTAGATTTGTTCATATTGGTTACGAATTATGCTCTTCAACCGGTCTTCAAAGCCACAACACGTGGCTTTGTGGTATTTTGACCCAATCCCGGTGAAGCATCGTCTTGAGATAATCGACACTTTGGTATTTTTTAGTGCCAACCCAAAATACCCCACACGCAAAATTCTAACGTATTGAAATCCAGTCTTTTATATTGCCTTTGTGAAGTGAGGAACACCCTTTTTAAGCCATTCTTGATTAAATGGTGAAAGTGTCAATACTTTCTATTTAAGACATATTTCCAATGATATTCGGCATTTGTTTTAAACCCACGGTCGATGAATTCGAGAAGTGAATGAACATGGGACGTTACGGTGGACCACACCATTACCATCGGCAGGGCGTGAGTTCTGGTGGCCAATCGAAAGTGCAAAGTTTTAGCTGACCTGAAGTAAACCCGATTATTTTGTTTGTTCATAAAGTAAAATTTAGCAAAAATTTTCTATAGAAAAAAAAAATTTGCAAAATTTTTATGTAAAAATAACATTTTGACAAAATTTTCTATAAAAATAAAATTTTGCCAAAAAATTTCTTTAAAATAAAATTTGGACAACATTTTCTATAGAAACGATATTTTTGTTTTTGGTAGATTTGTGGTAAAATGTTGGTAGGTTATTTTTGGCTCGAGTGGCAACCGTGGCTCTTTCCAGTCTACCACCCTCAAAAAATCAAAATTTTGATGAAATCCTTAAAAAATCAAATTTTTTATATGAAAAATTTAAATTGGCCATATCTTCTTAAATATGCGTCCTAGAGCCAAAAAGAAGTTAAGTCGTAACCACCTCCAAAAAATGAAAATTTTGATGAAAATCCTCAAAAAATCAAATTTTTTTATGAAAATACTTAAATTGGCCATATCTCCTTAAATGTGCGTCCTAGAGCCAAAAGGAGGTTAAATCGTGACCACCTCCAAACAATCAAAATTTTATTGAAAATCCTCAAAAAAATATTTTTTTTTCTTTATGAAAAACTATAATTGGCCATATTTCCTTAAATATCCGTCCAAGAGCCAAAAGGATGTTAATTCGTGACCACCCTCCAAAAATCAGTTTGGGGTTGAAAATCCTCAAAAAATCAATTTTTTTATGAAAAAAACTTAAATTGGCCACATCTCCTTAAATATGCGCCCTAGAGCCAAAAGGAGGTTAGTTCGTGACCACCCCCCAAAAATCAAAATATTGATGAAAATCCGCAAAAAATCAAATTTTTGTATGAAAAACTTAAATTTTCCACATCTCCTTAAATATCCGTCCTAGAGCCAAAAGGAGGTTAATTTGTGACCACCCCCAAAATTCAAATTTTTTAAGAAAATCCTCAAAAATCAAGTTTTTTACATGAAAAATTTAAACTGACTCTCCTTAAATATGCGTCCTAGAGCCAAAAGGAAGTTAATTCGTGACCACCCTCCAAAAGTCAAAATTTTGATGAAAATCCTCAAAAAATAAATTTTTTATGAAAAACTTAAATTTGCCATATCTCCTTAAATATGCGTTGTAGAGCCAAAAGGAGGTTAATTTGGGACCACCCCCAAAATTCAAATTTTTTAAGCAAAATCCTCAAAAATCAAGATTTTTATATGAAAAACTTAAATTGGCCATATCTCCTTAAATATGCGTCCTAGAGCCAAAAGGAAGTTAATTCGTGACCATCCTCCAAAAATCAAAATTTTGATGAAAATCCTCAAAAATCAAATTTTTTATATGAAAAACTTAAATTGGCCATATCTCCTTAAATATCCGACCTAGAGCCAAAAAGAGGTTAATTCATGACCACCTCCAAAAAATCAAAATTTTATTGAAAATCCTCAAAAATCAATTTTTTTATATGAAAAACATAAATTGGACAAATCTCCTTAAATATGCGTCCTAGAACCAAAAGGAGGTTAATTCGTGACCACCCCCCAAAATTCAAATTGTTGATGAAAATCCTCAAAAAATCAATTTTTTTTATGAAAAACTTAAATTGGCCATATCTCCTTAGATATGCGTCCTAAATAGGACAAATATCTGAACTATTTACCCAGTTGTTTACTGGTAGCGCATAATGGAGTGAATAGGTTTCCTTTAAAGACATTTCCATTACTATTATTATTGACCAGTTAAAGTAATAGACAGTGGAACTATTTCTTGTTTTTTCTTCACAAAAATGTCGGAAATAACATCAAATTTTAAAAACAGTTTAGATTTGTTCATATTGGTTACGAATTATGCTCTTCAACCGGTCTTCAAAGCCACAACACGTGGCTTTGTGGTATTTTGACCCAATCCCGGTGAAGCATCGTCTTGAGATAATCGACACTTTGGTATTTTTTAGTGCCAACCCAAAATACCCCACACGCAAAATTCTAACGTATTGAAATCCAGTCTTTTATATTGCCTTTGTGAAGTGAGGAACACCCTTTTTAAGCCATTCTTGATTAAATGGTGAAAGTGTCAATACTTTCTATTTAAGACATATTTCCAATGATATTCGGCATTTGTTTTAAACCCACGGTCGATGAATTCGAGAAGTGAATGAACATGGGACGTTACGGTGGACCACACCATTACCATCGGCAGGGCGTGAGTTCTGGTGGCCAATCGAAAGTGCAAAGTTTTAGCTGACCTGAAGTAAACCCGATTATTTTGTTTGTTCATAAAGTAAAATTTAGCAAAAATTTTCTATAGAAAAAAAAAATTGCAAAATTTTTATGTAAAAATAACATTTTGACAAAATTTTCTATAAAAATAAAATTTTGCCAAAAAATTTCTTTAAAATAAAATTTGGACAACATTTTCTATAGAAACGATATTTTTGTTTTTGGTAGATTTGTGGTAAAATGTTGGTAGGTTATTTTTGGCTCGAGTGGCAACCGTGGCTCTTTCCAGTCTACCACCCTCAAAAAATCAAAATTTTGATGAAATCCTTAAAAAATCAAATTTTTTATATGAAAAATTTAAATTGGCCATATCTTCTTAAATATGCGTCCTAGAGCCAAAAAGAAGTTAAGTCGTAACCACCTCCAAAAAATGAAAATTTTGATGAAAATCCTCAAAAAATCAAATTTTTTTATGAAAATACTTAAATTGGCCATATCTCCTTAAATGTGCGTCCTAGAGCCAAAAGGAGGTTAAATCGTGACCACCTCCAAACAATCAAAATTTTATTGAAAATCCTCAAAAAAATATTTTTTTTTCTTTATGAAAAACTATAATTGGCCATATTTCCTTAAATATCCGTCCAAGAGCCAAAAGGATGTTAATTCGTGACCACCCTCCAAAAATCAGTTTGGGGTTGAAAATCCTCAAAAAATCAATTTTTTTATGAAAAAAACTTAAATTGGCCACATCTCCTTAAATATGCGCCCTAGAGCCAAAAGGAGGTTAGTTCGTGACCACCCCCCAAAAATCAAAATATTGATGAAAATCCGCAAAAAATCAAATTTTTGTATGAAAAACTTAAATTGGCCACATCTCCTTAAATATCCGTCCTAGAGCCAAAAGGAGGTTAATTTGTGACCACCCCCAAAATTCAAATTTTTTAAGAAAATCCTCAAAAATCAAGTTTTTTACATGAAAAATTTAAACTGACTCTCCTTAAATATGCGTCCTAGAGCCAAAAGGAAGTTAATTCGTGACCACCCTCCAAAAGTCAAAATTTTGATGAAAATCCTCAAAAAATAAATTTTTTATGAAAAACTTAAATTTGCCATATCTCCTTAAATATGCGTTGTAGAGCCAAAAGGAGGTTAATTTGGGACCACCCCCAAAATTCAAATTTTTTAAGCAAAATCCTCAAAAATCAAGATTTTTATATGAAAAACTTAAATTGGCCATATCTCCTTAAATATGCGTCCTAGAGCCAAAAGGAAGTTAATTCGTGACCATCCTCCAAAAATCAAAATTTTGATGAAAATCCTCAAAAATCAAATTTTTTATATGAAAAACTTAAATTGGCCATATCTCCTTAAATATCCGACCTAGAGCCAAAAAGAGGTTAATTCATGACCACCTCCAAAAAATCAAAATTTTATTGAAAATCCTCAAAAATCAATTTTTTTATATGAAAAACATAAATTGGACAAATTTCCTTAAATATGCGTCCTAGAACCAAAAGGAGGTTAATTCGTGACCACCCCCCAAAATTCAAATTGTTGATGCAAATCCTCAAAAAATCAATTTTTTTTATGAAAAACTTAAATTGGCCATATCTCCTTAGATATGCGTCCTAGAGCCAAAAGGAGGTTAATTCGTGACCACCCTCCAAAAATCAAAATTTTATTTAAAATCATCAAAAAATTATTTTTTATTTTATGAAAAACTTAAATTGGCCATATCTCCTTAAATATCCGACCTAGAGCCAAAAGGAGGTTAATTCGTGACCACCTCCAAAAAATCAAAATTTTATTGAAAATCCTAAAAAATTAAATTTTTTTATGAAAAACTTAAATTGGCCATATCTCCTTAAATATGCGTTCTAGAGCCAAAAGGAGGTTAATTCGTGACCACACACCAAAAATCAAAATTTTATTGAAAATCCTAAAAAATTAAATTTTTTTATGAAAAACTTAAATTGGCCATATCTCCTTAAATATGCGTTCTAGAGCCAAAAGGAGGTTAATTCGTGACCACACCCCAAAAATCAAAATTTTATTGAAAATCCTAAAAAATTAATTTTTTTTTTATGAAAAACTTAAATTGGCCATATCTCCTTAAATATGCGTCCTAGAGCCAAAAGGAAGTTAATTCGTGACCACCCTCCAAAAATCAAAATTTTGATGAAAATCCTCAAAAAATCGATTTTTTTATGAAAAACTTAAATTGGCCATATCTCCTTAAATATGCGTTCTAGAGCCAAAAGGAGGTTAATTCGTGACCACCTCTAAAAAATCAAAATTTTATTGAAAATCCGCAAAACATTAAATTTTTTGTATGAAAAACTTAAATTGGCCATATCTCAATAAATATGCGTTCTAGAGCCAAAAGGAGGTTAATTCGTGACCACACCCCAAAAACCAAAATTTTATTGAAAATCCCAAAAAAATTTAATTTTTTGTATGAAAAACTTAAATTGGCCGTATCTCCTTAAATATGCGTTCGAGAGCCAAAAGGAGGTTAATTTGTGACCACCCCCAAAATTCAAATTTTTAATGAAAATCCTCAAAAATCAAATTTTTTAATGAAAAACTTAAATTTGCCATATCTCCTTAAATATGCGTTCTAGAGCCAAAAGGAGGTTAATTTGTGACCACCCCCAAAATTCAAATTTTTAATGAAAATCCTCAAAAATCAAATTTTTTAATGAAAAACTTAAATTGGCCATATCTCCTTAAATATCCGTCCTAGAGTCAAAAGGAGGTTAATTCGTGACCACCCCCCAAAAATCAAAATTTTGTTGAAAATCCTCAAAAAATTAAATTTTTTGTATGAAAAACTTAATATGGCCATATCTCCTTAGATATGCGTCCTAGAGCCAAAAGGAAGTTAATTCGTGACCACCCTCCAAAAATTCAAATTTTTAATGAAAATCCTCAAAAATCAAATTTTTTAATGAAAAACTTAAATTTGCCATATCTCCTTAAATATGCGTCCTACACTGAAAAAAAAGCATACTCGGTTCCAAAGATTTTGTCTTTACTTTAAAAAATTTGGTATTGATTCCGAGCCAAAGAAGCGGAGAATACAAGTAAGGATACTTTTAAGACACAATTCTCTTTTAAATTTAGATTTTGTGTACTTGCTTCTAGGAAGCAAAATTTAATTTTTCGCTTTCTCAGCTTTTTTTCTTCATATGCTATCAAAGTCCTTTAAGAACGAGTTAACGGCAACTTTATTTTCCAAATTAGGACTCGACTTCCAGTAGAAATTATGCTATGTTTGAAATAAAAAACTTCTTTAAAATAAACATGTCCCATATTTGAACGATTTTTTGCTTTGTAGTCAAGATGCCAAAAGACAACAAATTTAAAGACAATTTCATTAAATTTAAAGAATTTTTCTGAATTATTAAAGTCAAGTTGACCTTAGCCTATAAAATTTTTCTTTCATGTTAAGATACCCATTTTTAAGTCAAATCACTTAATTATAAGGACAATTCGACTTCATTGAAAAGTTTATCGACTTTTGGACAAGGAAAATAACTTTATTTTAGAGAAATGCGTCTTCTATGCTAAGCAAAATTTGTATTCGTATTTTAAAGACATGAAATCTTTGACCTCACGACAATATTTTTTTCAGTGTAGAGCCAAAAGGAAGTTAAGTGGTGACCACCTCCAAAAAATCAAAATTTTGATGGAAATCCTCAAAAAATCAAATTTTTTAAGAAAAAACTTAAATTGGCCACATCTCCTTAAATATGCATCCTAGAGCCAAAAGGAGGTTAGTTCGTGACCACCCCCCAAAAATCAAAATATTGATAAAAATCCTCAAAAAATCAAAATTTTTATATGACAAACTTAACCCTGGAAAGTCATCCTTATTTTTTGTACACTAACGTCATCCTTCGTCATTTTGACTACGGCTTATTTCAAGACGCTATAAGTTACATCGTAAGCAAAAATGAGAACCAAAATTTACTTTATTTTCTTATTCAATTTGTTTTTAATTAGTATAAAATAAAAATTCACAAAATAGTTCAATTAGTATAACTAAAATTTATGATTTCCCAATCGACACAAATGCATTTTAAATCGAAAATGAAATTACGCGTCGTCATTTTGACGAACGATGACTGTCCAGGGTTAAATTGGTCATATCTCCTTAAATATACGTCCTAGTCCACGTGAATTGTCACTAGAATCAATATCTCAGATGTCAGAAGAGCAGTTTAGAAAGAGTGTTAAATGGATTGTAGTACATATTAGCCACCCTGTATGTCATCAAATCTCACGAAAATTGTCCACTTTTGAGAAATGTTCGCTATTCGAAAGGTCCACCATATTTGAATTTTTAAATTTGTAACTGTAATGTTTCCAAATTGGTATCAAATTTATGTTGCCCCTACTATAGGGTATACAATTTACGAAGTCTGTCACCGAGTTATACATTGTGCTTTGTTAAGAGAATCACGTTTTTATTTTGAATACCAGATACGTAAGTATGTCTTGATCTGCGTCTGAATAGGATTAATGTATTGTCTATTGTAAATAGAACTCAACGAAATACATTGAGGTGAAGCAAATGCATTCTTATTAAATTGCAATTGTTGCACCACCATTCATCTCCGGTATGCTGAGTGAGTGGGGTTTGTTGGAGGCGCTATACCAAAGAATTTACATTTTTGGATTTGTGCCGCCTTCATTACTTTTGTTTTTACGTATTAACGTATGGCCTCTTTTTTACTTGGTTCGTTATGCAAAAAATATTCACCAAGACAACAAACAAAATTGATATAATGCAGAAAAATTATTTTAAAATTCATTTAATGTAACTCTCATTGACTTGAAAGAAAGAGAATTCTTTTTTTTTCATAAAGTGGACTTTTGTTGGTTTATGTTTTTTTGTTTCGTTTCTTTCCTATCGACACTTTTTTGATTTGCATCACAAATTTATCCCACATCCATCCATCTATCCAACACTCAAGCATAACAATCTGCTATTTTCCACTCCAGCCAGCCGGCGAACGGCGATCCATTATCGATGGTGTTTTTTTTTTTAAATTTCAATCACGTTTTAACGATTTGTACTTTAGTCCGAGTATACGAATTTATTAAATTTTTATTGTTTGCTGCTATTGTTGTTGTCTGTCACCATCACTGGCATTATGGCAAAACAAATAACAAATTAAAATTTTTGTTTGAGAAATTCTTTTGTATAAAATTATTTTTTTGTTATATTGTTTACCAAAGAAAATTAAAATTTAACCTCCACCTTTCCTACACTAAAAATTCATATCTATTGGAAAATATCTTCAGAAGGTTGGATATGGGACAAAACAATGAGTTCTAAATTCGGATGTACTGAAGGTAAAAACAGGGAGCTCTGGTGATTATCTCTTAGGACAATCTAGGTCACTGGATGCATAAATGACATATTTGGATATTTAGGACCAAAGGACGAAGAGATATGAAGGTGTCATTATTAATCCCATGGAGATTTGTAGCTGCACTTACTTGCCAAAAAGCCGTAGGCAAAATGTAAATCCACAGCAAAGTAATATAGCCATTGAATCGATCACCGCAATCAAACCAGCAGCAATCCTACTGATATATGTTATGTATGCGTAAAGGCTATGAAAAACCCAAAAAGGCCATAAAAAATCTGGTATTTTTTTCTGTGGACACACAGTCCACAGAAAAAAATACCACCAAAAAATTTCCAATTAAAAAGTCGATTGATGTTGAAAATTTTGTCAATTGATACTTTTTAATCAATATTCGATATTAAGTTCATTAAGTCAATGATTGAAAATTTTTAAATTTTTAATTACAAATTTATTTGATACAATTAACTTTTTAATCAAACTCGAAAGGCTCGGAAGTCAATTAAAAGAAAGTGATGGATGGATAAAGTTTTGATCAAAAATTATTTCAAAAATCAATTTTTGGTCAAACTAAAAAATGAAAATAGTTACATTTTTAATTAAAAAAAAAGTAAGTAAAGTCTAAAGTCGGGCGGGGCCGACTATATTATACCCTTCACCAATATGTAGACCAAAATTTGTGTTACCATCTCAACTCCTTCAAATTTGTTGCGAGTTATTACCAAGGTTTATATTCCCATATACAACTATATATATCTGAAACGATTTGGAGAAATTTTTTGTACTTCTACAAAATCGCTAGAATTACCATAAAAATTAAATCGGCTAACACCCTGGGATGAAACACAATGTTAGTAAAAAAAAAAAAGTAAGGAAAGTTTAAAGTCGGGCGGGGCCGACTATATTATACCCTGCACCACTTTGTAGATCTAAATTTTCAATACCATATCACATCCGTCAAATGTGTTGGGGGCTGTACATAAAGGTTTGTCCCAAATACATACATTTAGATATCACTCGATCTGGACAGAATTTGATAGACTTCTACAAAATCTATAGACCCAAAATTTAAGTCGGCTAATGCACTAGGGTGGAACACAATGTTAGTAAAAAAACAAGTATATACGGCCGTAAGTTCGGCCAGGCCGAATCTTATGTACCCTCCACCATGGATTGCGTAGAAACTTCTACGAAAGACTGTCATCGACAATCGAATTACTTGGGTTGTGGTATCTTAAAACTTCTTAACATCGTTTTCTAAATTGTGAGTTAGTCCATACGTGGTATGTATTAGACAATACGTAGAGAGCCAGAATTGAAATATGGGGGTCGCTTATATGGGGGCTATATACAATTATGAACTTGATATGGACCAAGTTTTGTGTGATTGGGGATCGATTTATCTGATGGCTATATATAACTATAGACCGATATGGACCTAGTTAGGCATGGTTGTTAACGGTCATATACTAGCACAATGTACCAAATTTCAACTGACTCGTATAAAATTTGCTCCTCCAAGAGGCTCCAAAACCAAATCTCGGGATCGGTTTATATGGGGGCTATATATGAATATGGACTGATATGGACCACTTTTGGCATAGTTGTTAAATATCATATACTACCACCACGTACCAAATTTCAACCAGATCGGATGAATTTTGATTCTCCAAAAGGCACCGGAGGTCAAATCTGGGGATCGGTTTATATGGGAGCTATATATTATTATGGACTGAGAGGAACCAATTCCTGCATGGTTGTTGGATACCCTATACTAACATCACGTACCAAATTTCAACCGAATGGGAAGAATTTTGCTCTTCCAAGGTGCTACGGAGGTCAAATCTGGGGATCGGTTTATATGGGGCCTATATATAATTATGGACCGATATCAACCAATTTTTGCATGGGTGTTTGAGGCCATATATTAACATCACGTACCAAATTTCAACTGAATCAGATGAATTTTGGTTTTCCAAGAGGCTCCGGAGGTCAAATCTGTTGATCGGTTTATATGGGGACTATATATAATTATGGACCGATATGGACCAATTTTTGCATGGTTGTTAGATACCATATACTAACACCATGTACCAAATTTCAGCTGGATCAGATGAAATTTGCTTCTCTTAGAGGCTCCGCAAGTCAAATCGGGGGACCGGTTTATATGGGGGCTATATATAATTATGGACCGATATGGACCAATTTTTGCATGATTGTTAGAGACCATATATTAACACCATGTGCCAAATTTCAGCCGGAACGGATGAAAATTGTTTCTCTTAGAAGCTCTGCAAGCCAAATCGGGGGATCGGTTTATATGGAGGCTATATATAATTATGAACCGATGTGGACCAATTTTTGCATGGTTGTTAGAGACCATATACTAACACCATGTACCAAATTTCAGCCGGATCGGATGAAATTTGCTTCTCTTAGAGGCCTCGCAAGCCAAATTTGGGGGTCCGTTTATATGGGGGCTATACGTAAAAGTGGACCGAATGGCCCATTTGCAATACCATCAATAACAACTACTTGTGCCAAGTTTCAAGTCGATAGCTTGTTTCGTTCGGAAGTTAGCGTGATTTCAACAGACGGACGGACGGACATGCTCAGATCGACTCAGAATTTCACCACGACCCAGAATATATATACTTTATGGGGTCTTAGAGCAATATATCGATGTGTTACAAACGGAATGATAAAGTTAATATTCCCCCCATCCTATGGTGGAGGGCATAAAAATATGGGAAACATTTAAATCTGAAGCAATTTTAAGGAAACTTCGCAAAAGTTTATTTATGATTTATCGCTCGATATATATGTATTAGAAGTTTAGAAATATTAGAGTAATTTTAAAACTTTTCGACTAAGCAGTGGCGATTTTACAAGGAAAATGTTGGTATTTTGACCATTTTTGTCGAAATAAGAAAAACATGGAGCTATATCGAAATCTGAACCGATTTCAAGCAAATTTGGCACACATAGCAATAATGCTAATTCTACTCCCTGTGCAAAATTTCAACTAAATCGGAGCAATAAATTGGCCTCTGTGGTCATATGTGTGTAAATCGGCCGAAAGCTATATATGGGAGCTATATATAAATCTGAACCGATTTTAACCAAATTTAGCACGCATAGCTACAATGCTAATTCTACTCCCTATGCAAAATTTCAATTAAATCGGAGTAAAAGATTGGCCACTGTGGTCATATGAGTGTAAATCGGGCGAACGATATATATGGGAGCTATATCTAAATCTGAACCGATTTCACTAAAATTTGGCACACTTGTCTACTAATTGTTCTTCTTGTGCAAAATTTCAACCAAATTGAGGTAAAACTCTGGCTTCTGGGACCGTATTAGTCCATATCGGGCGAAAGGTATATATGGGAGCTATATATAAATCTGAACCGATTTCTTCCAAAATCAATAGTGTTCTATTCTGAGCCAAAACACATACTTGTGCCAAATTTGAGGTCGATTGGACTAAAATTGCGACCTAGACCTTGATTACAAAAATGTTTTCACGGACAGACGGACATGGCTATATCGACTCAGGAGCCCACCCTGAGCATTTTTGCCAAAGACACCATGTTTCTATCTCGTCTCCTTCTGGGTGTTGCAAACATATGCACTAACTTATAATACCCTGTTCCACAGTGTGGCGCAGGGTATAAAAACAAATGAAAAATGTTTTACGATTGCAATTTACCAATCGTAAGAATTGTCGATCAATAAAACTCGATAGCGACTCCCGTGATCCGAAAAATTTCGATCAAAAGTTCTCGATATCGAATGCCGTGATTAGCCCCCAGATCGGTTGATAAATACGTCATTTATTACCATATCGGTTATAAATTTATATGGTAGCTATATCTAAATCTGAACCGATTTTTTCCAAAATCAATATGGATCGTCTTTGAGGCGAAAAAAAGACCATGTACCAAATTTGAGGACGATCGGACATAAGCTGCGGGTTGTACTTTGTACACAAAAATACATGAACAGCAGACGGACATATCTAAATCGAATTTAATTCTAAGCGTTAAATATAAATGCACAAACTTATTATACCCTGTACCACAGTAGTGGTGAAGGGTACCAAAAACAAGTATATACAGCACTAAGTTCGACCGGGCCGAATCTTAAATACCCAGCACCATGAAGCAAATATCAGGGTTTCCTTTGAATTGAGGACACTTCCCGAAGACAAATTTAAAGATTTCACCTATGAGGACTATATCAGATTCTGGATTTATAAGAACCATTTTTGTTTGAGTTTTAGAGGAATCATTAACATCTCTTGTAAGTGTGCAAGAAAATTATAAAATAACGTCTTGATTTGAAATCTTAAATCTATAGAAGTAAAATCTGGAAATTTTACATTGAGTTTCAAGCAATTTTCATGATCAGTGCGCCTTCTACACCCTCAAGAAGTGAAGTCGGTCTATATGGAGGCACTACCAAATGGACCGATAAAAACTTAATCCGATACACGTTTTTGTGAGCCTAAAATACCAGAATATTTACAATTTCAGGCAAATCAGATAAAAACTACGGTTTCTAGAAACCCAAGGAGTTAAATCGGGAGATCGTTCTTATGGGGGCTATACTAAAATATGGACCGATACTCACCGTTTTCGGCACACCTCTTTATGACCCGAAAATACCTCTAGATTTCCAATTTCAGGCAAATAGGATAAAAACTTCGGATTCTAGAAGCCCAAGAAGTAAAATCGGGAAATCGGTCTATATGGGGGCTATACCAAAATATGGACCGATACTCACCATTTTCGACATACCTCTTTATGGTCCTACAATACCTCTAGATTTCCAATTTCAGACAAATTGGATAAAAACTACGGTGTCTATAAGCTCAAGGCCCCAAATCGGGAGGTCGTTTTATATGGGAACCATAGCAAAACATGGACCGAGATACAATTTTTGGCACACGTATTTGTGGTCCTACAATACCTCTAGATTTCCAATTTCAGGTAAATTGAATAAAAACTGCGGTTTCTATAAGCCCAAGAAGTAAAATCGGGAGATCGGTCTATATGGGGGCTATACCAAAACATGGACCGATACTCACAATTTTTGGCACACGTATTTGTGGTCCTTCAATACCTCTAGATTCCCAATTTCAGGTAAATTGAATAAAAACTGCGGTTTCTATAAGCCCAAGAAGTAAAAACGGTAGGTCGGTTTATATGGGGGCTATACCAAAACATGGACCGATACTCCACATTTTTGGCACACCTCTTTATGGTCATAAAATACCTCTAGATTTCAAATTTCAGTCAAATTGGATAAAAACTTCGATTTCTATAAGCCCAAGACCGTGGTAGCCGTGGAGCCACCGTGGTGCAATGGTTAGCATGCCCGCCTTGCATACACAAGGTCGTGGGTTCGATTCCTGCTACGACCGAAAACCAAAAAGTTTTTCAGCGGTGGATTATCCCACCTCAGTAATGCTGGTGACATTTCTGAGGGTTTCAAAGCTTCTCTAAGTGGTTTCACTGGAATGTGGAACGCCGTTCGGACTCGGCTATAAAAAGGAGGTCCCTTGTCATTGAACTTAACATGGAATCGGGCAGCACTCAGTGATAAGAGAGAAGTTCACCACTGTGGTATCACAATGGATTGAATAGTCTAAGTGAGCCTGATACATCGGGCTGCCACATAACCTAACCTAAGCCCAAGACCCCAAATCGGGAGGTCGGTTTATATGGGGACTATATCAAAACCTGGACCGATATAGCCCATCTTCGGACTTGACCTGCCTGCAGACAAAAAACGAGTTTGTGCAAAATTTCAGCACGATTGCTTCATTATTGAAGACTGTAGCGTGATTACAACAGACAGACAGACGGACATCGTTATATCGTCTTAGAATTTCTCCCTGATCAAGAATATATATACTTTATATAGTCGGAAATCGATATTTCGATGTGTTACAAACGGAATGACAAACTTATTATACCCCCGTCACCATTCTATGGTGGTGGGTATAAAAAAACACCCATAGTGTAATGTAAACTTGGAACCAAAATCGTGAAGTGGTGCCGTTCTTTCCGGCCACAGACTTTTACTATTGGAGCTTTATAAGCTAAAGAGACCAACTACGGAATACCCATAAACTCAAAGAAAAAAGTCTGCTCAAAACAACTGTCATTTTTTGCTGTTATTTACTTGGTTCTCTAGCGAACAATTTAGGTTCTAAAATCCTACCCAAAGTATTTTTAAGAACAAAATATAATTTCTTTGCTTATTACTACCGTAAAATATCCTTAAAAGAACCCAAATGCGACAACATTTTTTTTGCTATTATGCCTTAATTAGAGAAATATTCAAATTTGTGAACTAACAGCAGGCAATGGTTGCCATTTCAGCAAACAGCTTCCCCTTTTTCAGCAGATTTTTCTGCTGTTTTTTGCTTTGTCTACTACCAAATTTCTTTGGGTGTAGATTGGGTACAGCTTCCCTTTTTTTTAGCAGATTTTTTGCTGTGTCCACTACCAATTTTTTTGGGTGTAAATTTCCTAGCCACACTGATTAAAAAACAAAAACGCTTTCAGGGTGGGACAAAATGTTGAGAAATATTCAAATTTGTGAACTAGCAGCAGGCAATGGTTGCCATATCAGCAAACAGCTTCCCCTTTTTCAGCAGATTTTTCTGCTGTTTTTTGCTTTGTCTACTATCAAATTTCTTTGGGTGTAGATTGGGTACAGCTTCCCTTTTTTAGCAGATTTTTTGCTGTGTCCTCGAACAATGTCCAATAATGGACAACTTATCGAATGACTATGAAAATAGTCAATGACCTTTGTAACACAACAACCTCCATTGACATAGAAGAAATTGGCATAAAATTAATGTTCATAAAGTCTTGGCTAATAAATTATAATGCCCCCTATTATCAAGACCACCACCACACCTTACACGTGGTAAAGGGAAAACTATTCTTGAAAATTGCGAAGATAAATTATACAAGCAATAGAGGTGACATTAACAATTTTTTTGGGTGTAAATTTCCTAGCCATACTGATTAAAAAACAAAAACGCTTTCAGGGTGGGACAAAATGTTGAGAAATAATCAAATTTGTGAACTAGCAGCAGGCAATGGTTGCCATTTCAGCAAACAGCTTCCCCTTTTCCAGCAGATTTTTCTGCTGTTTTTTGCTTTGTCTACTATCAAATTTCTTTGGGTGTACATCCCCTTTTTTAGCAGATTTTTTGCTACCAATTTTTTTGGGTGTAAATTTCCTAGCCACCCTGATTAAAAAACAAAAACGCTTTCGGGATGGGACAAAATGTCGCTTCCGCTCTGTGAAATTATATCGTCCAATATATACTCATCGATGATATAAATATTGCATTTGGTAATTAATCTTCCTACAAAACCCTCGAAACACTCCTTGGCCATATATACATGAATGTTGATTTTCTCGACTATGCCAAATGCATTTGCTTCATGAGAAAGAAATAAATATAAAAAAATAGACTTTGGTCTTTCTAGCGAATTTGAAATAATTGCTAATGTCTCGAAGTCATTAACCTGTAATTATTAATACTTAGGGCTGTGTATATGTTTCGTTCAAGGAACTATTAAATGGGGCGAAGATTTCCTGGAAACAAACTCACAAGTATATGGGTCAATTTATGACACATCGATCGACCAATCGTTTTATATATTGGTTTCCTTTTTTTGTTTAATTTAGCTTTTATTTTATTGTATTTATTAACCAAAATATAATTATTACAATATGCCATCGCCACCCTTTGTAATTTTCTCTTTTCCACAAATTTATCCCCGGTGACGTATGAGCAACAATTTCACAAATTAAAATAATATTCCTTATACGTATATGGCCTGCTATCCTATATAGGGAGATATGTCATGAATCTATATTTAGCAATAAGAAAGCAATTTCTTAGGGCACTAAGCTTTTATTGCAATTTTGTTTCCTAATATTAAGGGAACCTCGAACAATGTCCAATAATGGACAACTTATCGAACGACTATGAAAATAGTCAATGACCTTTGTAACACAACAACCTCCATTGACATAGAAGAAATTGGCATAAAATTAATGTTCATAAAGTCTTGGCTAATAAATTATAATGCTATTATCAAGACCACCACCACACCTTACACGTGGTAAAGGGAAAACTATTCTTGAAAATGGCGAAGATAAATTATGCAAGCAATAGAGGCGACATTAACAAATGATTGATGGAATTACTCAAAAAATAGTCCTAACACTATTGAATTAATTGGGAACCTTTACTACTCCGGGGGAAAGTGTGTAAATAATCGATTTTTTTATACAATTTTAATTCTATAAAAAAAATTCGCAGAAATGTTATTTCTATAAAAAAATTTCGTCGAAATTTTATTTCCATAGAAAATTTAATGGAAATTTTATATCTATAGAAAATTTCGTCAACATTTTATTTCTATAAAAAATTTCGTCGAAATTTTATTTCTATAATATCAATATTTTATTTCTATAGAAAATTTCGTCGAAATTTTATTTCTATAGAAAATTACGTCGAAATTTTATTTCTATAGAATATTTTGTCAAAATATTACTTCTATAGAAAAATACGTCGAAATTTTATTTCTGTAGAAAATTTCGTCGAAATTTTATTTCTATAGAAAATTTCGTCGAAATTTTATTTCTACAGAAAATTTCGTCGAAATTTTATTTCTATAGAAAATTTCGTCGAAATTTTATTTCTATAGAAAATTTCATCGAAATTTTATTTCTGTAGAATATTTTGTCAAAATATTACTTCTATAGAAAAATACGTCGAAATTTTATTTCTGTAGAAAATTTCGTCGAAATTTTATTTCTATAGAAAATTTCGTCGAAATTTTATTTCTACAGAAAATTTTGTCAAAATTTTACTTCTATAGAAAATTACGTCGAAATTTTATTTCTATAGAAAATTTCGTCGAAATTTTATTTCTGTAGAATATTTTGTCAAAATATTACTTCTATAGAAAAATACGTCGAAATTTTATTTCTGTAGAAAATTTCGTCGAAATTTTATTTCTATAGAAAATTTCGTCGAAATTTTATTTCTACAGAAAATTTCGTCGAAATTTTATTTCTATAGAAAATTTCGTCGAAATTTTATTTCTATAGAAAATTTCATCGAAATTTTATTTCTATAGAAAATTTCGTCGAAATTTTATTTCTATAGAAAATTTAGTGGGAATTTTAGTTCTATGGAAAATTTCGTCGAAATTGTTGTATATTGAAAATTTCGTCGAAACTTTATTTTTATACAAAATTTCGTCGAAATTTTTTTTCCATAGAAAATTTCTTCGTAATTTTTAAAATTTTATTTCTATACAAAATGTCATAGAAATTTTATTTCTATAGAAAAATTCGGCAAAATTTTTATTTCCAAAAAAATTTGTCAAAATATTATTTTTATAGAAAATTTCGTCGAAATTTTATTTCTATAGAAAATTTCGTCAAAATTTTATTTCTATTGAAAATTTCGTCAAAATTGTATTTCCATAGAAAATTTCGTCGAAATTTTATTTCTATAGAAAATTTCGTCAAAATTTTATTTCTATAGAAAATTTCGTCAAACTTGTATGTCTATAGAAAATTGCGTCGAAAGTTTATTTCTACAGAAAATTTCGTCAAAATTTTATTTCTACAGAAAATTTCGTCAAAATTTTATTTCTATAGAAAATTTTATTTCTATAGAAAATTTCGTCGAAATTTTATTTCTATAGAAAATTTCGTCGAAACTTTATTTCTATAAAAAATTTCGTCGAAATTTTATTTCAATGGAAAATTTCGTCGAAAATTTCGACGACATCAAATTTCCACGAAATTTCCTATAGCAATAAAATTTTGACAAATTTTTCTATTCTTGCTCAAGAGAATAATCATAGGCCAGGATACACTCTTGAAATGCTCAATGTAATAGATCTCTCCCCTGACAAGAGAATGGATTTCAAAAAATACACGGAAGAATGCGCGAGAATGTATCGACATATCATAAACAAGCATCGAGACAAAAGAAACTTAGTGTATGTTACTTGCGAAACGAACAGCAGCAGCACACGAACTCATGTTAGTTATTTTCAATAAATTATATCTTAAATAATATTGTGACTTTTGTGAACATTAAATGAAATTTAATTTTTGTATTTTATGTAGATACAAAATCCCAGAAGATGGTTAGTGGCACTAACCGAAATATTGGGAATAAATATTAAAACAAATCAATAATCGATTGTTTCTATAACCTCAAGCCGAACAAAATTAATAATCAGAATAATCATAAAATAGGTCAACAATACTCAAAAATTTTATTTCTATAGAAAATTTCTTCGTAATTTTTAAAATGTTATTTCTATACAAAATGTCATGGAAATTTTATTTCTATAGAAAAATTCGGCAAACTTTTTATTTCCAAAAAAAATTTGTCAAAATATTATTTCTATGGAAAATTTCGTCGAAATTTTACTTCTATAGAAAATTTCGTCGAAATTCTATTTCTATAGAAAATTTCGTCCAAAATTTATTTCTATAGAAGAAAATTTCGTCGAAATTCTATTTCTATAGAAAATTTCGTCCAAAATTTATTTCTATAGAAGAAAATTTCGTCGAAATTTTATTTCTATTGAAAATTTCGTCGAAATTTTATTTCTATAGAAAATTTCGTCGAAACTTTATTTCTATAGAAAATTTCGTCGAAATTTTATTTCTATAGAAAATTTCGTCAAAATTTTATTTCTATAGAAAATTTCGTCGAAACTTTATTTCTATAGAAAATTTCGTCGAAATTTTATTTCGATGGAAAATTTCGTCGAAATTTTATTTCTATAGAAAATTTTGTCAAAATTTTATTGCTATAGGAAATTTTATTTCTATGGAAAACTTCATCGAAATTTTTTTTTATTGAAAATTTCCTCGAAATATTATTTCTATACAAAATTTTGTCGAAATTTTTTTTCCATAGAAAATTTCTTCGTAATTTTTAAAATTTTATTTCTATACAAGATGTCATGGAAATGTTATTTCTATAGAAAAATTCGGCAAAATTTTTATTTCCAAAAAAATTTTTGTGAAAATATTATTTATATAGAAAATTTTGTCAACATTTTTATTTCTATAGAAAATTTCGTCGAAATTTTATTTCTATAGAAACTTTCGTCGCAATTTTATTTCTATAGAAAATTTCGTCGAAATTTTATTTCTATAGAAAATTTCATCGAAATTTTATTTCTATAGAAAATTTCGTCGAAATTTTATTTCTATAGAAAATTTCATCGAAATTTTATTTCTATACAATATTTCGTCGAAATTTTTTTCCATAGTAAATTTCGTCAAAATTTTATTGCTATAGAAAATTTCGTCAAATATCTATAGAAAATTTCGTCAAAATTTTATTTCTATTAGAAAATTGCGATGAAAGTTTATTTCTATAAAAATATTCGTCGAAATAATATTTCTATAGAAAATTTCGTCGAAATTTTATTTCTACAGAAAATTTCGTCGAAATTTTATTTCTATAGAAAATTTCGTCGAAATTTTATTTCTATAGAAAATTTCATCGAAATTTTATTTCTATGGAAAATTTCGTCGAAATTTTATTTCTATAGAAAATTTCATCGAAATTTTATTTCTATAGAAAATTTCATCGAAATTTTATTTCTATAGAAAATTTCATCGAAATTTTATTTCTATAGAAAATTTCATCGAAATTTTATTTCTATAGAAAATTTCATCGAAATTTTTGTTTCCATAGTAAATTTCGTCAAAATTTTATTTCTATAGAAAATTTCGTCAAAATTGTATATCTATAGAAAATTTCGTCAAAAATTTATTTCTATAAGAAAATTGCGTCGAAAGTTTATTTCTATATAAACTTTCGTCGAAATTTTATTTCTATAGAAAATTTCGGCGAAATGTTATTTTTATTGAAAATTTCGTCGATATTTTATTTCTATACAATATTTCGTCGAAATTTTTTTCCATAGAAAATTTCGCCGAAATTGTATTTCCATAGAAAATTTCGTCGAAATTGTATTTCCATAGAAAATTTGATCGAAATTTTATTTCTAATTTAAAGTATTTTTTTCCTTGTCTAAAGTCGGTAAACTTTCCAATGAAATCTTTTTTTCCATGCTGTGATTAGATCTAAGACTAGATATCTTTATATGAAAGAAAATTTCGTGGAAATTTTATTCTTATGAAAAATTTGATCGAAATTTAATTTCTAGTAGAAAGTATTTTTTCCTTGTCTAAGGTCGGTAATCTTTTCAATGAAATCCTTTTTCTATGCCGTGATTTGATTTAAGACTGGATATGATATCTTTATATGAAAGAAAATTTTGTTTGACAAAGGTCAACTAGGCTTTAATAATTCTGATTTTTTTTTTAATTAACTAAATCGTCTTTATGTTTGTTTCACTTTTTGTATCTTGACTAAAAAAGAAAAAAAGCGTCAAAAAATAGGAGATGTTTTCGAATAGTTTGTTTTCACTTGAAACATTGCAAACTTTTTTCTGAAGGTCGAGTATGAATTTGAAAATTTAATTTGTTGTTAAATTACTTTTTATAGCACATGAAAACAATAGATTAAAATTTGTTTTCTTCACACAATCGATCAATTAATCAATCGGGAAATTAATTGATCCAACTAATTTTTAAATTTAATGTCACAGAAATGGTAGTAACAATCACCAAAAAATTAATTGATCCAATAAAAATATTAATTGATACTATTAATGTTTGTGATTGATTTTAGTTTTAATTAAAAAAATTGTTGAAGCAATAAAATTTTTAATTGAATATTTTTCACCAAAGTTTTGGTGAACATTTTTTCTGTGTAGAATCACGCACTCAAAACTCAAATTTAAATTTATTTCAGTTTTTTAGCTCGGAATCAATAGACAAAATGAGTTCTGTTTTGGCATTTCATTTATGAATGGTCTTTGGTAAGTTATATCATTCTCTCGAGGCATTCGCAAACTAATCCCTGACGGCAGGAAATGTGTTAAAAAAACGCAATAATTCTTAAATGTATTTTTCATTTATTGTATTTAATACAAATGGTAATTAAAGTTTACTTGATTGCCAAAGCCTGTGGGTGGTTAATTGAGTTTGAAGATTAATTCAATTTATTATTGCACCCTACGTGACCTTGGACCTTTGGCAAATACAACAATAAACCTTAGATGGAATAAGAAATTTAATGATGTTGCATGCAATTTCTAAAACACCATTGGTCTTGCTGGGATTATTTAGCAAATACTGCGTTCGATTACGTATAAACATTATCAATGCATTTCACGTTTAAATCTTAATGTGCTAAGAAACAAAAGTGATAAAGATTAACGATGAAATATTGGAATTGCAATTTCATAGAATTTTGTATCTTCAAGTGGTTTGGTATAATAATGTATCAAGGTATAAAAATGTATCGAACAAAATTCACATCGGTGAAATTTTATTTTTGTCGAAAATTAATTTCTATAGAAAATTTTGTCGAAATTTTATTACTACAGAAAATTTCGTCGAAATTTTATTTCTATACTGAAAAAAATATTTACGTGATATTAAAGATTATGCAACCTAAATTTTAGGATGCGAAATATTAAGGACAAATTTCTTTAAAATAATGAAATTTTAATCAAAATAAAGTTTATAAACTTTGCTTCAAAAAATTTTTTTTTCATTAAATTTAGGACACGAATTTTGTAAATTTGCGTCCCTCCATTAAAGTCGCATGTCTTTGAACTAAGGCTAATTTTCCTTAAAGTAAAGAAACACATTTTTGATTTAAAGAAATTGTCCTTAAATCAACTGAAATATTGAAACTTTAGATTTGAGATAAAAGCTCTTCAAATATAGGCTAAGACTTATTTTGAGGATTTAGCGTCTTTGGTTTAAAGTTTTTTTTTTGTTTTTTGGAATTAAGAAAACATGTTTTACTTTGAAGTAACCGTTATAATTTGGATTTTTAAACTGTCATTTGTTTTTACGTGAGTACCTTTATTAATAAACCGCAAAAAGAGAATGAAAATTTGATAAATGAGATGTGTATCCTTATTTTAAATTTATTGGTCCTAGATTTAAAGCCAGATAGGTCGCTAAAAAATTTCTTTATTTTAAAGAAGCCGCATCTTTGGATCGGAATCAATACCAAAATCCTTAAGGGAAGGTCAAAATCTTTGGATCCAAGTAAACTTTTTTTTGAGTGTATAGAAAATTTTGTCGAAATTTTATTTCTATAGAAAATTTCGTGGAAATTGTATTTATTTAGAAAATTTCGTCGAAATTTTATTTCTATAGAAAATTTTGTCGAAATTTTATTTCTGTAGAAAATTTTGTCGAAACATTATTTCTATAGAAAATTACGTCGAAATTTTATTTTTGTAGAAAATTTTGTCGAAATTTTATTTCTATAGAAAATTTCGTCGAAATTTTATTTCTATAGAAATTTTGTCAAAATTTTATTTCTATCGATAATTTTGTCAAGATGTTATTTCTATAAAAAAAAAATTGTCAAAATTTTATTTCTCTAGAAAATTTCGTCGTAAGTTTGTTTCTATAGAAAATGTTGTCGAAATTTTGTTTCTATAGAAAATTTCTTGGAAATTTTATTTATTTAGAAAATTTTGTCGAGTGTGAAGCTGTGTACACTAGAAAAAATCCTTGAAAACGGTTTTGACGAAGTCAACCGAAATATTGGAAATAAAAATAAAAGAAAAACATCATATCTATGTTTTTTAATCGACCTATAGCCGAAACTATGAAAAATAATTCTTAAATTTTGCTACTCTAGAAAATTTCGTCGAAGTTTCATTTCTATATTGTTTCTATAGAAAATTTTGTCGAAATTTTGTTTCTATAGAGAATTTCTTGGAAATTTTTATTTATTTAGAAAATTTTGTCGAAATTTTGCTACTCTACAAAATTTCGTCGAAGTTTCATTTCTATAAAAAATTTCATTGAAATTTTATTTCTATAGAAAATTTCGTCAAAATATTATTTATATAGAAAAGTTCGTCGAAATTTAAAAAAAAAATCGCCGAAATCTTATTTTTATAGAAAATTTCGTTCGTAGAAAATTCGTTGAAATTTTATTTCTATAGAAAATTTTGTTGCTATAGAAAATTTTATCGACATTTTATTTCTATAGAAAATTACGTCGAAATTTTATTTCTATAGAAAATTACGTCGAAATTTTATTTCTATAGAAAATTTCGTCGAAATTTTATTTCTATAGAAAATTTCGTCGAAATTTTATTAAAAAAAAAACAATTCGTCGAAATCTTATTTTTATAGAAAATTTCGTTCTTAGAAAATTCGTTGAAATTTTATTTCTATAGAAAATTCGTTGAAATTTTGTTGCTATAGAAAATTTTATCGACATTTTATTTCTATAGAAAATTACGTCGAAATTTTATTTCTATAGAAAATTACGTCGAAATTTTATTTCTATAGAAAATTTCGTCGAAATTTTATTAAAAAAAACAATTCGTCGAAATCTTATTTTTATAAAAAATTTCGTTCGTAGAAAATTCGTTGAAATTTTATTTCTATAGAAAATTCGTTGAAATTTTATTTCTATAAAAAATTCTTCGAAATTTTGTTGCTATAAAAATTTTTATCGGCATTTTATTTCTATAGAAAATTACGTCGAAATTTTATTTCTATAGGAAATTAAGTCGAAATTTTATTTCTATAGAAAATTACGTCGTCGAAAGTTTATTTCTATTGAAAATTTCGTCGAAATTTGACTACGATAGATAGTGTCTGCTAATTTATACAATTTAGTCTCAGTAGACTTGCCTTTCAAATCATCGTGCTGTCATTTTGAAAAAAAAAACTTGATTCAATAATAGTCCTACGAAAGATATTTCAGCCTTTATAAAGGGTGATCTTTTTGACAACTATTTTTAAATTTTAAAGCTCATGTCTCATTGGAAAACACCTTTGAAGCATTTATTCGTGAGATTCCGGCTGAAACGTTGCAAAGAGTATGCCCAAAGTTAACTAAGCGAATAGACCATTTTGAGGACCGGTCGCTATCAACATTTGCATAAAATAATCAAACATTAAATTATATGCACTGATAAGCTTTTCAAATAAAGCATTCATTTGAATTTTGAATTTTCCTATAGTCCTCAAAAAATCACCCATTAAATAATCTTTCATCACCTTTTGGACGAATAAGAAGTGGTAAATATAACAAGTATCGGTATCGGTTTATATGGGGGCTATATATGTTTATGGATTGATATGGACCACTTTTGGCATGGTTGTTAAATATCATATATAACCACCACGTACCAAATTTCAACCAGATCGGATGCATTCGGTTTATATGGCGGTTATATATAATTATGGACTGATATAAACCAATTCCTGCATGATTGTTGGATACAATATACTAACATCACGTACCAAATTTCAACCGAATCGGATGAATTTTGCTCTTCCAAGGGGCTCCGGAGGTCAAATATGGGGATCGGTTTATATGGGGGCTATATATAATTATGGACCGATGTGGACCAATTTTTGCATGAGTGTTTGTAGCCATATATTAACACCACGTACCAAATAGCAACTGAATCAGATGAATATTGATCGTCCAAGAGGCTCCGGAGGTCAAATCTGGTGATTAGTTTATATGGGGGCTATATAAAATTATTGACCGATGTGAGCCAATTTTTGCATAGTTGTTAGAGACCATATACTTCCACTATGTACCAAATTTCAGCCGGATCGGATGAAATTTTCTTCTCTTAGAGGCTCCGCAAGCCAAATCGAGGGATCGGTTTATATGGGGGCTATATATACTTATGGACCGATGCGGACCAATTTTTGCATAGTTGTTAGAGACCATATACTAACACCATGTACCAAATTTCAGCCGGATCGGATGAAATTTGCTTCTCTTAGAGGCTCCGAAGTCCAAATCGGGGGGTCGTTTAAAATTGTCGAAGCAATTCAAAAAACTCTAACAAAACAAAAACGTTTTCGGTACACGTTTTCCAAACGTTTTTTTTTTTTCTTTGCGTGTAAAAGGATAAAGGATATTCTGCAATCTTTTATCGTACTGTTAACTTGCAGAGAAATTTGATTTTTCATAGTTTAGGGATCAGGAACAAAAAGTCGACTTTTCGAAATTTTCAAAATTTGGAAAAGTCGACCTTTTGACTTTTCAACTTTTACAAAATTTGGGAAAGTCTACCTAAAGACTTTTTTCAAATTGAGAAAACTCGACTATTCAATATTTTCAAAATTTTGAGCTGAAGTTGTTTTTTTTTGAGCTGAAGTTTTTTTTTATTAAATTTAGGACACATATTTTGGAAATTCGAATCCCTCCATTAGTAATTGGATTTCGTTATAATTTGGATTTTTTAAACTGGCATATGTTTGTATGTGAATAGCTTTATTAATATACCGCGAAAAGAGAATGAAAATTCGATAAATGAGATCTGTATCCTAATTTTAATTTTATTGATCCTAGATTTAAAGCCAGATAGTTTGCTAAAAAATATCGTTATTTTAAAGAAGCCGCATCTTTGGCTCGGAAGCAATACCAACCAAAATCCTTAAGGGAAGGTCAACATCTTTCGATCCGAGTAAACTTTTTTTGGGTGTACATATGTATCCCAACTTTAATTTTTTTTTTTGACAAAAAATCGACTTCGCCTTTTTGTTTTTTTTTTTGGCAAAAAGTCGATTAGTCGCAAAGTACATTTTAGCCATTTGTATCCCTACACAGAAAAAAATTTCCGTAGTTAAACTAACGCTAAATTAAACTTATTTTTATCGCAAAAAAAATTATTTGTTTGTAGTTTGTAGTTTTATTATTTTTTGCGAAATTTTCCACAGCCCAATGAAATTTTCGTTTTTTTTAAGTATGTCTCACTTTAAGAATTAAACGTGAGTATAAAGTTCAATGACAGTACACATAAGTTCAATATGAACTAAAGCTAAGTTCAATATGAACAAAATTTACACAGAAAAAAATTTCCGTAATTAAACTAACGCTAAATTAAACTTATTTTTTATTGCAACAAAATTATTTGTTTGTAGTTTTATTATTTTTTGCGAAATTTTCCACAGCCCAATGAAATT